>NC_133517.1:91262500-91562500 GCF_049354715.1 Callithrix jacchus
TCCTAGACACTGCATGTTCTACCATAAGCCAGAGCATTGTAAATGACACTGTGGAGGATGACAAAAACTCAGTAACCTAAGCATTGCCACTAACAGAAACCTCTGTTGGTCAGGGTCTCATCAGTCTTGATACTTCTCTATTCTCGGGGTCTAGGACAGTACCTGGGATACTGCAGACATTTAATTAATATTTTAAATTAAATAAGTAGATAAGTGAATGAAAGAAGTAATAAATGAAACAGCAGAGACTAGATACAATTATAGTATAAATATTACATGCCACAATGTATAATATATTTAAATATATTATGTATACTACATATATAATACATATAGTATACATGGAAGTACTATATGTATTTAATAGAGTATGCATATAGATGTATAAACACAAGTAGACACATAATGAAAAAACAACTTCATCTGGAGTATCCCAAGTTATACCTCAACAATGAGAAAGACATTTCAGTAAAGAGGAAATGAGGTTGCACAAAAAGAGAAACTTCCAGCATGTCAATGAATCACAGAATAGAAATTTGGAGAATATGAATTAGGTTATATGAGGCCAATAGTTGAAAGTGATTTATTTACACTCTTCATGGGGACTCTTCAAAAGATTTGTGTAGCAATGTAGGGGATACCAAATGCTTAGAGTAATGCTATTAAAGTACATACAGGTATGGCTTTAATATAAAGAAAACATAGGAATATGCAAAGAAAGTGATGGTTTACTAAAATGTCTGTACAATATTTATGCATAATATAGGCAGGCTCACTGTGCCAGGCTCTTAGGCTTCTCTTAGAAAAAAATAAACAAAGGTCAACCAAAATCCCAAGCCAAAAACACACACACAACAACAACAACAAAATCCTTTACAATGAAAATTTTAAAACCTGAATGCTTTAATCAAGGCTCATTGTAATGAGCCTTATATGGGTATTGTATAGGTGGCTCAAAGAAAATCATAAACTATTAAATCCTACTTGGTAAAGTGCATCCCTATTTTCAAGTGCTTCTCAATTATAAGATAGACAATAATGAACTTAGCTTCAGAAATATGTAACATTTCTGTATAGAAAAATAGTGATTTTGTGTAAATAATTCCTTAATGCATTTATTTTCAAATGTAACACTTCCAAATCTAATTGAAAAATTCCTCGAGAACATCAGATACATAGTACTACCACTACAGGCCTCCTGAAAACCATCTTAGTACCCTTACTAACCATATGTTCTCAGTCACCTAAACACTCAGCACCTTCTTATCCAACACAGATTTCACAGTTTTGCAAATTAAATGAGACAATGTATTTGAAAGCATCTAGCACAGTGTCCTGGAAAACAGCTGTTTTTTGAACATTGGCAAAGGGTTGGAGGAGAGAAGGAATTGCTTTTACAACTTTAAATGAATTTCAAAGATAAGTTTCTATTTAATAGTACAACTGTCTCTGTCGCAAATCAGCACATTAAGGTCCTTAATTTGAAGACTCTACTTAAATATGAATGAATTATTCAAGATGTCTCAAACTTTGAGATTTTCTTTACATGAGATTTAATGAGGTAGACTGGAAATTGTAGACTATGCACTTCCTGTGTCTCCCTGGGAGAAGGCTATACTTCCCTGTCTCATTGACAGGCAGTCCAGGGTATTTGCTTTGACCAATGAAAGGTGTGCATGAGTCACATGTGTCATTTCTTGTTGGAAGTTTAAAAAAAACAGCTTGGGTTTTAACATGGTCTCTTTTCTCTCTGCCTCAAGTTAAGCATTGTTCCAGAGAACAGTTTCTTGAGATTGGGTTGGGAAATAAATTATGGAAAAGTGCAAGAGTTAACCTTCAATAAGTACATAGCATAAACTGTTTTAAGCCACTGAGATTTTTGGAGTCGCCTGTTATTGCAGCCTATTTAATCCTATTCTGATTGATACAGACATTTATATCTAGGATCTTAAGCCACTGGAAATAAAAACTCTAGAGTTTAGAAATTCCATCATAGGGTCTATATAACTTCTTTAATATGAGTACTATTACAATTACAATACCTTCTCTAATGTAAGTACTATTGCAAATTACCATAAAAACCATTTGAACGCTTATTTGCATATTTGTTAAAGGTTGGTTTCGAACCTTTTACAATCTGGTCTCAAACTGTCTTTATAATCTTATCTCTCATGACATCTCCCCTTGAATCCAACACTTCAACCATTCAGAGCTGTTTGATTTTGTATTTTCTAAACATACTATGATGTTTCTTTACTTTTTATCTTGAAGTTTCTTCTACCTGGAATAGCCTCCTTCCTTTGTCTGCTGTTGAACATTTACCAGTCCTTTCTGATCATCAATATTCATTGCTCTATGATACTTTTCTGCAAATCTCTAGACAACTTCATTCCCTTCTATCTTTTCCCTAGCACACGGTGGGCATATTTATATTTATTAAAGCACTGACTTATTGAGTGGTAATTATTTGTTTTTCTGGCTCAGTATCCTCTTTTCACCTAAAAGCCGCAGTGCAATGAGGGGAGCACTATAATTAGTTTGTAACCTGAACAAAGTACTAGGTGATGATGGTTATATCCATCTATTCATTAAATAGTTGGGGGTTGATTTGTTAATAGCCTAATTTTTCAAAAACTTTAGCTGAGAGAACAGGTTAAAACTAGTTGGTTGCATAACTAGGAATAAAACTTTACTTCATTTTTGTAACTTAAAAAATAGCTTTAGTTTTAGGAGTTTCAGAAATCAACGGTTAAGTCGCATAGTAGGAGATCTCATAGCACCTTGTTTCACTTTATGCTTTATTTATTTATCTATCTATTTCTGTATAGAGATGGGGGTCTCACTGCACCAACTGGAGAGCAATGGCTATTCACAGGTGTGATCATAATGCCTACAGCCCTGAACTCCTGAGTTCAAGTGATCCTCCTGCCTCAGCTTCCAGAGTAGTTGCAACTATGGGCACATAATGTTGCACCCAGCAATTATGCTTTTCTTAGAAAAAAAAAAGTCAACCAAAATCCCAGGTAACAGAAACATTTACAATAAAAGTTTTAAAGCATAAATACTCACTCTTTCTTTCCATGCTGTTAGCGCTCACACAAACATGATGAACGTTCCTAAACCCGCCAGACTTTCTATTTTTGTAAGAAGTATGAAAAGCACCAACCCCACGAAGCAACACAGTACAAGAAGGACAAGGATTCTCTGTATGCCCAGGGAAGGTGGCATTATGACAGGAAGCAGAGTGGCTATGGTGGGCAAACTAAGCCGATTTTCCAGAAAAAGGCTAAAACTACAAAGAAGATTGTGCTAAGGCTTGAGTGCGTTGAGCCCAACTGCAGATCTAAGAGAATGTTGGCGATTAAAAGATGCAAGCATTTTGAACTGGGAGGAGATAAGAAGAGAAAGGGCCAAGTGATCCAGTTCTAAATGTCATCTTTTCTTTTAGGAAGACAATAAAATTTTGAGTTTATGTTAAAAAAACAAAAACAAAAAACATAAGTAATACAGGCTCTTTGTAATGATGATTCAACATATCCAAAGATTTACTATCTCCACATTAGCTTGGCATGCATAGCCCTACAATCCAGTTCAATGTATCCATCACTATTCGCTTTTGTGACCTAGCTTGTCACATTCCTTTACATGTGACAATCCCCTCTACTTTCCATATTCTTCTGTATGCTATCCTCTGCATGTTCTATATGTTCTCCCAACCCTAGTATTTATTCATAATTCTCCTGTAATACCTGTCCTTAGCTTATCTAGGGACTTCACCACTTCCAAAACTTAATTCACAGACTCCTGCCATCATGATGTTTTAGCAGTAGCCCAGAGCAGGCAGGCTTTGCCTTGCATCCTGCCATACTTATCATCTAAACTTCCAATGGTTTCATCCATTGGAAATTTAAAATGTGATATTACTGCTAATCTTAAATGCATCCCTTCTTTCCAAGGAGATTGACTATAAACTCATTTGTGACAAGGGATTAGATCTTAGTGTTTTTAATCCTCATCACCTTGACCAGTGCTTGCACAAAGTTGACACTGGCACAAACAAAGCATCTGCTAGTTATTTACTGACCAGTCCTAGTGATGAAGATACCAACAGAGCAATCCGTTGTAGTACTGAGCAGCCCAGAACATTTATGGAATTCGTTGTTCTTTCCTGAATGCTTTCTTTACACAGTACAAAAACTATTTTCCCTCTTTATCATTATGAATCTGAATTATTAACATCAGGCTCCCCACAGCTTTCTCCTTTCCACATAAGGAGAAGGTAGAAGAATTCAGTTTTATAGAATTCTAAATACTAAAGCTATACAACTTAGAAGTCAACAATAAAAAATTTAAATAGCATTAGGCTGTTACTGGCACTTTAGCCTCTCCAAATAATTCTTATTAAAATCCTCATGCAAAAACAGAAAAATCACAAAACCATCACAACATCCAAGCCAGAAGCAGGCTACTGCCAGTATCTCGATGGAATTTCTTCAGCTGAAAGGCCACTGAAATCAGACTGAATAAAGCAACTAATGGTCAGAGAAGCAGGAAATGATGGAGATTTGCATGCTTAAAAATAGGTTATTTTATTTTTCATTTTCCTATAGACTGCTTCCACAAGGTCTGCTTTGGGATACTACACTTGTTGATATGACCAGAATACTGTTTTCTGTCTCTATTCATAAGAACCTTGGTTGAACTGGGTTGAATCATAGACCCAATGACCCTCTTCCCACAAATTAAACTAAAATTGAGAGAAAAACATACTTGGAGAGATGCTATGTGGTGAGAGCTAATGTACAAGACTTGTATTTTTTGGAGATAATATCTTAGAGACTGAGGTACCATCTCTGGAACAAGAAGACCTCTTATAGCAGTATATACAACATATAAAACCCTAGTTAAGTCATAGGAATTGAGTTCTGAGCCATGTCTCCATTTTCCTGCTGGATATTTAAACAGAAAATTAGACTATTGCTCAAATGACACAGCATGAATTTGGGGTGAGTTACCATATATTCTGATTTATGCCAGAAATACTGGTATAACTATGAGTTGTACCCTTGTTCACTCTTAAAAGTATCCCAGATGACATATAGAGCAATTGTCTTGATTTCTTGGGAATCAAGAAATCAGTTCCGGATAGTTCTCTCTTCTCATTTAAAAATGGATATATTTGAACAGCCTAGGAATATTTATTACAGAAATAGAGAAAAAATATGTTATTCTTACTTAGAAGAGTATACTTTTGAAAATAATTTGGAATATGCATCAGAGAATTTTTTTCAGAAAATAACATATCACTAATGAAAGATAAGACATGGAATTGTGAGACAGTAGGTAAAAGCCATAAGGAAATGCCAGGTTGATGTACAAAGATAACTGGATAAAACTGAAAGGAATAATTTTAAGGAAACTAATTATAAAAGCAAAATATTGCTTTGGAGCTAGAGAGTAGAACTGACACTTTAGAAAATCAAATCAGTCACGTAGATTCAAATCTATAAAGTTACTTGTAAGAAAAACAAGAAAAAATGATGTTTTAAAAAAGAGTAAGGATGTTGTAAAAGCAGATTTTAAAATGTGATTTGAGAATATACAGTTGACTCTTGAATAATGCAGGTTTGAACTGCATGGGGTCTACTTATGTATTTTCAATAAATATACAGAAAAATATTTGGAGACTTGTGACAATTTGAAAAAACTCCAAGATGAATGACATAGCACAGAAATATCAAAAAATTAAGAAATAGAAATGTCATGAATGCATAAAATATATGTAGACACTTTAATCATTCACTACCATAAAATATACACAAATCTATCATAAAAAGTTAAAATTTATCAAAACTTACTCAAACACAAACAGAAAAAGGTAACATTCACAGTCAAAAGAAATTTAAACAAATATAAAGATGCAGTAATAATAATTGCATAAAATTCATTATAATAATTTGTTTTCCACTTCCTATTGCTGTTGTGCTGAGCTAAAGTGTTGGTAGAATCTGCTTAAAATGCCATGTGAGTGATGCCAATCATTTCTATGTGAGCAATTTCTCTTTCCAGTAAATGGCTTATCTCATAAAAAATGATGGTTGTTGCTGCCCATTTTTTCATTGTGTTTAGTGTAATACCATAAACCTTAAATAACACCATGGAACCCATACAAAGTGTCACTGGTGATACTGGAAGTGCTCCCAAGAAACAGAGAGAAATCATGGCATTAGAAGAAAAAGCTGAATTGCTTGATATATATCATAGACAGAGGTCTGCAGCTGGGTTGCCCATCATTTCAGGATGAGTGAATCAGCACACTGAAAAATAGAATGAAATTCGTGAAGCTCTTGCTGCAGCTATGTCAGCAGACATAAAAATCTTGCACTTTTTGTGAAATAGTTTTTTTGCCCATATTAAAAATACAGTTTTTATGTGAGTGCAGGATTGCTGTAAGAAAGAAATACCTATAGATCTAAAATGATTTTTTACTCTATGTCATTATATGACAACATAGAGCAAAGAGAAGGTGGAGAATCTAAATTTGTAGGATTTAATGCCAGCAAAGGATGGTTTGATAATTTTAGACAGGAGGTTGGCTTTAAAAATGTAAAGATAACAGGAGAAGTAGTTTTGGCCAACGAAGAGGCTGCAAATGAATTCCAGGATGCCATTAAGCATATCATTGAGGAGAAAGAATACCTGTCTGGACACTTTCTTTTAATGTCAATGGAAGTGTTCTATTCTCAGAGAAAATAATGCCACAAAGGTTATTTATTAGTAGGAAAGAAAAGCAAGCACCAGGATTTAAGGCAGAAAGGAATGGCCTAACTCTACTGTTTAGGGCAAATGTATTCACGTTTATGATCACAACTGCCCTTATCTATAAAGCTGCTAACCTTCCAGCCTTGCAAAGAAACATAAACATTAGCTGCCAGTCTCCTGGCTGCACAAGAAGAAGGCCTGGATAATAAGAACCTTTTTTTTCTGGATTGGTTTCACCCATGCTTTGTCCCTGATGTCAGGAAGCATCTTGTCAGTACATGAGTCTGCCTTTTAAAGTTCTTTTGATATTGCGCAATGCTCCTGGCCACTCAGATCTTCATTAATTCAATACCACAGGTGTTGAAGTAGTCTATGTGGCCTTTAAATCGAGGGGTTGTAAGGTACTTTGAGGCTTATTTCACATGGTACTGTATGGAGAGGACTGTCAATGCTGTGGAAGAGAACTCGAACAGAATTCCATGAAAGTCTGGAAGGTTTATACCACTGAAGATGCCATCATTGTTATAGAAGAAGCTGTGAAAGCCCCAAAACAATAAATTCCTGCTGGAGAAAACTGTGTCCAGATGTTAGGCATGACTTCACAGGATTTTCAACAAAGCGAGTGAAGAATATCATGAAAGAGACTGTGGGTAGAGGAAAAAAAGTGGGGGATAAAGTTTTTATGATATGGATCTTGGAGAAATTCAAGAGCAAATAGACACCACCCCACAGGAATTAGCAGATGACATGGAGATGAGTGTTTCTAGGTCAATGCCAGACGATGAGGAAGAAGATGTGCCAGAAAACGATTGACATTAGATAATTTGGCAGAAAGGTTCTGATTATTCAATACCATTTTGGTTTCTTTTCAATGTGGACTGATATGATACTGGCACTGAAACAAAAACAAACAGTGGAAGAAAGATTGAAATAATATAGAAACATTTTTAGAGAAATGAGAGAGCAAGGAGTCAGATCGAAATTACTATGTATTTCCATAAAGTTACACGTGGTGTGCCTGTCTCTCCTGCCTCCCATTTAATCTCCACGTCTTCTGCCTCTGCCACCCCTCACACAGCCAAGACTACCCCCTCATCTTCCTCCCCTTCCTCAGCCTATTCAATATGAGGATGGCAAGGATGGAGCCCTTTATGATAATCCCCTTCCACTTAATGAATAGCAAATGTATTTCTTCTTCCTTATAGTTTTATTGACAACATCTTTTCCTTGGCTTCCTTTATTGTAAGAATACAGTATAATAAACATAACATACAAAATATGTGTTAATCAACTAGTTGTGTCTTTGCTAAGGCTTCTGGTCAATAGCAGGCTATCACTAGTTAAGTTTTTAAGGACACAGAAGTTATTTGTGGAGTTTCAAATGCACAGGGGTGGGGATTGGCACCCCTAACCCTGGTGTTGAAAGATCAATTGTAGTCATAACCAAGGAAAAAATCAGGATAATCAAAAAATAAATTAGCAATAGAAACAAAGATCCCAGGAATCTCCCATGGTCCAACAAACACAGGAGCTTGACCTAGTTTCGCACCATTGCACTCCAGCCTGGGTAACAAGAGCAAAACTCCGTCTCAAAAAAAAAAAAAACTGATATGCAGGAATTAAAATATTCTTTACAAACATAAAGCAGGGTAGGGAAGGAAGAAAAAAAAATGCTTCAGAGGGGTACAGGCCTTTGTGTTGCAAAAAATCTGGTAACATCTGGACCAAAGCTGTCCAAAAATATAATGTTAGCTATAAATATAATTTAAAAATTTTTAATAACTACATAAAAAGGAAAAAGGTAAAATTTTAATAACATTTAATCTACCATATCAAAAACATTATCAGTTTATAATTTATGTTAAAATTTTAATTATGCCTGTATAGAGTATTAAGTCTTTGAAATGTGGTGTGTATTTTACATTTGCTACATATCTCCAATTCAGACAAGTCACATTTCAAGTGCTCCACAGCCACAAATGGCAAGTGGCTACCATACTTGATAATGCAACCAGCCATGCCCTATTTCACGTGAAATGAAAAGGTTTCAATATATGTTCTTGTATATTTTTTCTGAAAAAATTACTTAAGAGTAACTATGTAGCTGATAATTCAATATTCATGAAGAGAAGGCCTGGTGAAGGTAAGAATAAGAGAATATTGTGTCTACTTTACGTTTTATTTTTAAAAAATAGAGTGAAAAACAACAGTGACCTAAATACAGTGTGAATGCAAAACAAAAGAAAAAAAAAACACAACCCTGTAACCTGGCAACAATGGGAATTCAAAGCAGTATTTCATACTTTTTCCTATTTTCAATTTGCCTCGATGAACATATATTATTTTTAAAGTGATTTTATATTAAAATATAATGTATAGTCATTATACAGAAAAGCTGTCAGAAAAAGATAAACTTTCTGTTTTTGTAGAATTATAAATATGGAAGGCTACATGAATCATGATGAAATTCATTCATTCAACACATACTGACTGCCAAATTTGCATCATGTGCTGCGGCTTAGGGCAGCTGTCTATAGTTGGGATATGTGAACAGGGTTTGTGGATCCACTTAAACATAATTTTTTTTTTCAACCAAAGGCAATCAGTGAGCAAGGCAAGATTACTAAAGGACCATCAACCAAAGGCAGATGGAAAACACAGTATTCACTGGATGTGAAATTTGCCTCTACGTAGGGCTGACATTTCTTATCCGTGGGTTCCACAGGTCTGACTGCAGAACTGGAGTATGCATGGATTTTGGGGTCTTTGGGGGTCCTGAAACAGTCTCCCATGTACACAGAGGGACAACTATATATGAGGATGTCCTAGGGTTTTACCTGCATGGGTTGCTAAAAAGGAATGATTTTCTAGGTTTTCAACAGTACAGTCATTTTTACTAGTTCTTTTTCAACTTTCCTTTCCAAAAACGGCTTTTTCATTTAACAATGAAAGGCACAAGACCCTACTTTTACAGATACAGGAAGGTAGATGCCAAAACAAATGGACTGTTCTAGGATGCATCTCCTCTCCCAAGTGGAAGTCCTTTCAGAGCCCATCTGAAATGTTGAAGAGAGCTGAGGTTTATTTCATCTGGGTGATGGAGCTGTTGGTAAGCTTCTGAGCCTTATCTCTGTATCTATTTTAGGATAAGAATTCAGAAGTGAGATGAATGTCTCGGGGGCCTGAATTTACATGCTTATTTGAATTGGAAAATGAAGTCAGACTTTTTCCTGACAGATAGCAGCGATCTAGCTGATTGGCATGACAGAGATTTCTTTTCCAATTAGGTTATGTGGCAGATATTTTTCATGAAATGATTGTGCTAAATCTGCAGCTCCAAGGTTTTGATACAAATACACTGGAGTTACATGTACAATATAAGGTACCCTAGAGATTATTAGTAATTAATAGTGGTAAATTAGTAGTAAATTAATCATAAATTAGTAGTGAATACTAAGAATTAATAATGACTGAAAACTCTTTAAACTTATGATTAAACTTTAGATAGCAAGGGAATTAATCATATTTCAACATTCATTTAGTGGAAACTTGAATCAAAGTTTTGTTAAATATGTAAAACCTGGAAAATGTTGGAGAAGGACATTGATACAGCAGGATCAGGTGGGTGGGAGGAGTGCAGGGCAGCTCATGAGGACATCAGCAGAATTGTATGAATAATAAATTGCATATTTACGCAACTATTTCTGTTCACTTGCATCCCTAGGAGAATACAGGTTAGTAAAATTTGCAATCAGTGACTAAGGTCAGATTACTTAAGGACCTTATCCCATCTTAAAAATAAATGTATACTTTGTATAAGCTAAATGTGACATATAAATTGGGAAAAGTTTTCTCTACCAGTTAAGGTTGGCTGTGGTTCCCTGTTAAGTAAGATGAAATCATATAAACTTGATACCATTATTTCTAAATGCACGTTATCCAATGACACAATTCTTCTCTAATATTGGTCTCTGCATAGCTATAAAGGCTGTTAAATTTAATTTGAAAATGGAATCCATCATAAAATATTAACCACAAAAGACTACTGGTATGGAGAAACCTTTAAGTCCACTAGTTACATTGTTCACTTCTGTTGAAGTCATGCACATTGAAAGATATAAAGACTAATACTAATAGTAACATTGATAAAGACAGTAACAGTAATAATTGCTAACATGCAATAGGTTTTATTACTTACTAGATGATGTGGGAAGTACACTATATGTATTATCTAAAATTATTCTTCCCCCAAATGTTATGATTAAGGTTCTAATATTATCCCCATTACACACAAGAGAAAACTGAGGTTTAGGAAGATTAGGTAATATATTCCAGGTGACAAGTTATACATGGAAGAGTGAGGAATAAAGCCCAAGTCTTTCTGAATTCAGAGTCCAATATCAAACAATATATGATACAGCCTTTCTATCAAAGCCTGATTTATTATAATGATGCTTTTGTCTTATTCAACACCAAAGTGTGGCTGTGTGTGTGAGTGTATTGTGTGCACACCTTTTGTATCACTTACAAGAGGAGTGAAAAGACATGGGTGATTCCAATTGCCATATAATTAACATAGCACATTTATACCATGAGGCATCTCAATTACTACTAGCACAATTTAATTGGTTATTAGGAAGATGGTGATACCTGATTAGGACATTACCATGTCTTGAGTTTTTGTAAGTGTGTCAGCTTTGCAGATGATAGCTGTTAGAATGTTTCACAATGAAAAAACGCATACCTCTATAAAAGAAAAAACTAGAATGTGGTTAAAAATCAACCTGGAAAAACAGTTTGGGGCAAGAACATACTGAACCCAAAGATGTCAAACAAAGGAAGCAGCAGTAGAAAGAGTCAGATTTGGAGCCAGTAGACTTTGAGTTAGAGGCTCAAATCTGACATTTAATAAGTTGATAATCTTTAATAAGTCATCGGTCTCATTTGTAACATAGAGTTGTTGTGAAATCTAAATAAGAAAATACATCTGAAAGAGCGGCTCCTCAAACATAGTGAAATGAGACATGGGGACTGGATTAATAAGCAATTGGGGGCTGGGAGGAATAAATTGTGGATGACTTTTTGAACCAGACATCATTTTACTTTGTTTTGAAGAATTCTTTTGATGACAGAATCAGGGCAGAGACAAGGCAGAACAGTAATTCCACTGTATATGTTTAAAAAGAAAAAAAAATGCATATTATGTTATATTTATTAACAATGGATAATTTTCTCTAAAGGAGTTACAAATTTATGATAATCCCTAGCATTCAATTAGTGCCTTAAACTTGCAAAAACCCTTTCGAAGACACTATCTTACTTAATTTTTAGTATAAGTCTTCAAAAAACATTGATATCTCACAATAATGTCCAGATGGTTACATAAATTCAGATATAATATGATGGTGAATCTCTATCCTGGTACAATTTGAAAATGGACATATACTAAAGTTCTCATTTTTGGGAGGTGGTGAAGGTTATTATCTAAGACTAACTTCTTACATCAGACAGACGAAACTGGCATCAACTGACCAAGAGAGTCCTGGAATTGCCTCCCCTATTCTGAATGTTGTAGTCAGCCACCATACCCAGAATCATCCCCATTTTATATGAGCCAAAGTGAGCAACTGCCACCAGGTGGCACCAAACTGTAGTGAGGGACTAAGACACTGACTTAGTCCCGGGTAGTTGCCAGGATGACTCTGACCAATGACTGCATAATAACATGACCCTACATTTTAGACTTTCTAAATTTTTGGACCTCACTTATTTTATTTTATACATAATGTGAGAGTATCCCAGTGAGTTAGATGGCTTACTGAAGGTCACACAATATCTTACCGTTAAAGACCAGAACTCAGCCTCTTGGTAGTAGGAGCCAGGAGTCTAATGACTTAGGTTCAAGTTTCAGCCCAGCTACTTCTTAATCATGAGATGATGGACAAGCTACTTACTATTGCTGAGCCTGGTCCCTCATCAACAATTTGGGGATGCTACATACAGATATGTAAAGACAATGCATGTGACAAGATGGCGCAACAAAAACAGTGTGCTACAGCATACTATGTGAAACTAAATATTTCTCTCTGATCCCATACATTAATAATTTTAATTATGCTTCTTTACTAAATTATAAGGATAGCAAATACTTTATAACTGAAACAATAACTCTCAAGGGCCTACTATTTTTTAAAAGTTCAAAAATGTATTACCAAAGCCTAGAACAATAAACATCTTTCTTCTTAATTTAACAATCAGTGGACTAGAATGTATTAAGTTATCTAGTATGTGCTTAATATTGTGGAGACCATAGAAAAAAACTACATCATGGTTTCTATACTTAAAGGGCTAAATGACCAATCAGAGAAATTGAAACAAATGCAAACAGAAGAAAATCAGATAATGCAAGATGAGTTTTAGGAAATACTAGGTCCTGCAGAAATAATGACAATACTGATATTATCAGAGAAGATGGAGATGAGTGAGCTCTGTGGTGGTGAGGAGAATCTTACAAAGAGTTAAGAATTTGATTTTCTCCTGAAGGTTGGGTATGCTATAAACAGGCAAAAAGAAAGGGATGCTAGCTATTCTGATTCATCTCATTGCTTTTCTCTGACCCAGTGGTTCCATTTTGGTTAATATGATCCCAGAAGCTCCAAGCAGATTCTTATCAGGACAGTTTTGTAATAACTGCTGACCTATCAGTAGAGAGTATTGAAAGACATGCATGGAGTATAATTTTTCAGCAACTTCTGGGCAGGTGCCACTGGAGAAGCAGCTCCCTTTTAAATGTATCAGCACTTCCTTCTCTGCAGTGCATAAAAGTTACTCACAGTTTGTATCTGTGCCAGTAAGATGAAGGGAATGCCTGCTCCACACACCAGTGGTAAGATGTGTGATTTCACCCTTGGAGAATTTGACAGAATAATCGACTTTGATGATTAATCCATTGTAACAGGAGGCTCAGGATTGGTGGAGACGAATTATCTGCCTTATGTGACTACCCTGTTGTGCTGTATTCTTTAAAATCTTTGGAAGTTGATATACTACAGGAAGGAATACGGTTGCAGACCTTGGGAAATCACTCTGATTCTTTTGGACTTGTGAAAAAGCACATGAGGTGGCTATATGTTTCCTTTTGGTGTCTGGATTTGACTAAATAAAGAGGATCTTACAGAATATACCTCTCCTGGAAAATCCTTGATATTAAGAGCACATGATCTCTCAACAAGCTTTAGAAGATTTCCTGTGAATCATGTGAAACATTCAAGTGTCTCTCTGGAGTTATTCCTGTCATTTTAATATTCTTGATTGAGAATTATCACATACAGTATGGATCATAACACACACATATATAACACAGACATATATGAAAACATATGTAGATATATCTGTATGTATGTGTATATATATTACGTGCATGTATATATAAGCTGGTTTATATATATTTATATAACAAGTTTAGTATACATTCATATGTAATGCATAATGAGAACCATCTGTAAATATTTGCTCCCAAATGCAGTTACTGTACTGATTTTATCTACATAATGTATAGATAAAATATATATTGAATCAATATATATTTACATATGAATATTTATGCATATATATTTTATTTATATATATCTGTATATGCATATGTTTTATATGTATATAAAACAAATAATTTTCACTAAACTTTGTTTCCTATAATAATATGGGAGGTCAAATAAAGAAAAGAAAAATTCTTTTTTCTTGCCAGCATCTCTTTTCTCTGGCCTCTGGCCTCCAATGTGACACTTTATTTCAGATTATGGCATCTTATTGTTTAGAAATACAGTAACACTGTATGTGAAAGCAAATAAGATGAAGAACCAGTGTTTCTCATATTAGACACTGCATATGAATCACATAGCGTGAATATGGAAATTTCAGGTTCATTGGCCCCAGTCCCAGAAATTCTGAATCATGAGGTCTGGGGCAAAGTCCAAGAACCTACAATGCTTGTTCCCTGCTGAGAATTCTGAAGCAGATTTTCTGAGAACCACAATTTGTAAAATAAAAAACGCAAGGACCAGAATCAGTCACATATAGGTTGGATTGTAACTCTACCACTTACTGGCTATACGTTGGTGAAAAAGTCAGTTAACAGAGATGATCCTTATTTTAAATTTTATTCTGGTAAATGTTTAACATTTGACTCTGCCAAAAGAAAATGAATGCATATAAATAATGCACAAATTTATTATAAAATTACACATATTTATTATGAGTCTTACTGATATAAATTATATGTAGTACCTAATGTTTACATAATAATAAAGTATATAATATCATAAAATCCACATCGTAAATTAGTATGTTACTTCTCATGGAATGTTTTCATTGACTTTTGCCTCTCTCTCTCTCTTTTTATTTTTTTTGAAAATATGAAGTTTTATTTTAGTTGGCTATCAACTGATAGACAACTTTCTTGTTTTTTTCTTTTTTAAAATTTTTTATTGCATTTTAGGTTTTGGGGTACATGTGAAGAACATGCAAGACAGTTGCATAGGTACACACATGGCAGTGTGTTTTGCTTCCTTTCTCCCCTTCACCCACATTTGGCATTTCTCCCCAAGCTATCCCTCCACAGCTCCCCCACCCCTCGCTGGCCCTCCCTTTTTCCCCCCAGTAGAGCCCAGTGTTCAGTACTCCCCTCCCTGTGTCCATATGTTCTCATTTTTCATCACCCGCCTATGAGTGAGAATATGCAGTATTTCATTTTCTGTTCTTGTGTCAGTTTGCTGAGAATGATGTTCTCCAGATTCATCCATGTCCCTACAAATGACACAAACTCATCATTTCTGATTGCTGCATAATATTCCATGGTGTATATGTGCCACATTTTCTCAATCCAGTCTATCATTAATGGGCATTTGGGATGGTTCCAGGTCTTTGCTATTGTAAACAGTGCTGCAATGAACATTCATGTGCATGTGTCCTTATAGTAGAACGATTTATAGTCCTTTGGATATATACCCAGTAATGGGATTGCTGGGTCAAATGGAATTTCTATTTCTAAGGCCTTGAGGAATCGCCACACTGTCTTCCACAATGGTTGAACTAATTTACACTCCCACCAACAGTGTAAAAGTGTTCCTTTTTCTCCACATTCTCTCCAGCATCTGTTGTCTCCAGATTTTTTAATGATCACTATTCTAACTGGCGTGAGATGGTATCTCAATGTGGTTTTGATTTGCATCTCTCTGATGAACAGTGATGATGAGCATTTTTTCATATGATTGTTGGCCTCATATATGTCTTCTTTTGTAAAGTGTCTGTTCATATCCTTTGTCCATTTTTGAATGGGCTTGTTTGTTTTTTTCCTGTAAATCTGTTTGAGTTCTTTGTAAATTCTGGATATCAGCCCTATGTCAGATGGGTAAACTGCAAAAATTTTTTCCCATTCTGTTGGTTGCCGATTACCCTAGTGACTATTTCTTTTGCCGTGCAGAAGCTGTGGAGTTTCATTAGGTCTCATTTGTCTATTTTGGCTTTTGTTGCCAATGTTTTTGGTGTTTTGTTCATGAAGTCCTTGCCTACTTCTATGTCCTGGATGGTTTTCCCTAGATTTTCTTCTAGGTTTTTATGGTGCCAGGTCTTATGTTTAAGTCTTTAATCCATCTGGAGTTAATTTTAGTGTAAGGTGTCAGGAAGGGGTCCAGTTTCTGCTTTCTGCACATGGCTAGCCAGTTTTCCCAACACCATTTATTAAACAGGGAGTCCTTTCCCCATTGCTTGTTTTTGTCAGGTTTATCAAAGATTCTATGGTTGTAGATATGCTGTGTTGCCTCCGATGCCTCTGTTTTGTTCCATTGGTCTATATCTCTGTTTTGGTACCAGTACCATGCTGTTTTGATTACTGTAGCCTTGTAGTATACTTTGAAATCTGGTAGTGTGATGCCCCCCACTGTGTTCTTTTTGCTTAGAATTGACTTGGCTATGCGGGCTCTCTTTTGGTTCCATATGAAGTTCATGGTGGTTTTTTCCAGTTCTGTGAAGAAAGTCAATGGTAGCTTGATGGGGATAGCATTGATTCTGTAAATTACTTTGGGCAGTATAGCCATTTTCACGATATTGATTCTTCCTAACCATGAACATGGAATGTTTCTCCATCTGTTTGTGTCCTCTCTTATTTCATTGAGTAGTGGTTTGTAATTTTCCTTGAAGAGGTCCCTTACGTTCCTTGTGAGTTGTATTCCAAGGTATTTTATTCTTTTTGTAGCAATTGTGAATGGCAGTTCATTCTTGATTTGGCTCTCTTTAAGTCTGTTATTGGTGTAGATGAATGCTTGTGATTTTTGCACATTGATTTTTTATCCTGAGATTTTGTTGAAGTTGCTTATCAGTTACAGGAGCTTTTGGGCTGAGGCAATGGGGTCTTCTAGGTATACTATCATGTCGTCTGCAAAGAGAGACAATTTGGCTTCCACGTTTCCTATTTGAATACCCTTTATTTCTTTTTCTTGCCTGATTGCTCTGGCTAGAACTTCCAGTAATATATTGAATAGGAGTGGTGAAAGAGGGCATCCTTGTCTAGTGCCGGATTTCAAAGGGAATGCTTCCAGTTTTTGCCCATTCAGTATGATATTGGTTGTTGGTTTGTCGTAAATAGCTTTTATTACTTTGAGATACGTTCCATCGATACCGAGTTTATTGAGGGTTTTTAGCATACAGTGCTGTTGAATTTTGTCAAATGCCTTCTCTGCATCAATTGAGATAATCATGTGGTTTTGGTTTTTGGTTCTGTTTATGTGGTGAATTACATTTATAGACTTGCATATGTTGAACCAGCCTTGCATCCATGGGATGAATCCTACTTGATCATGATAGATAAGTTTTCTGATTTGCTGTTGCAATCGGCTTGCCAATATTTTATTGAAGATTTTTGCATCTATGTTCATCATGGATATTGGCCTGAAGTTTTCTTTTCTTGTTGAGTCTCTGCCAGGTTTTGGTATCAGGATGATGTTGGTCTCGTAAAATGATTTGGGAAGGATTCCCTCTTTTTGGATTGTTTGAAATAGTTTTAGAAGGAATGGTACCAGCTCCTCTTTGTGTGTCTGGTAGAATTCGGCTCTGAACCCATCTGGACCTGGGCTTTTTTTGTGTGGTAGGCTCTTAATTGCTGTCTCGACTTCTGACCTTGTTATTGGTCTATTCAATGTTTCAGCTTCCTCCTGGTTTAGGCTTGGGAGGACACAGGAGTCCAGGAATTTATCCATTTCTTCCAGGTTTACTAGTTTATGTGCATAGAGTTGTTTGTAATATTCTCTGATGATGGTTTGAATTTCTGTGGAATCTGTAAGTGATTTCCCCTTTATCATTTTTTATTGCATCTATTTGGTTGTTCTCTCTTTTCTTTTTTATCAATCTGGCTAGTGGTTTGTCTATTTTGTTGATCTTTTCAAAAAAACAGCTCTTGGATTTATTGATTTTTTTGAAGGGTTTTTTTGTGTCTCTATCTCCTTCAGTTCTGCTCTGATCTTAGTTACTTCTTGTCTTCTGCTAGGTTTTGAGTTTTTTTGATCTTGCTCCTCTAGCTCTTTCAATTTTGATGATAGGGTGTCAATTTTGGATCTCTCCATTCTCCTCATATGGGCACTTATTGCTATATACTTTCCTCTAGAGACTGCTTTAAATGTCTCCCAGATATTCTTGCATGTTGTGTCTTCGTTCTCATTGGTTTCAAAGAACTTCTTTATTTCTGCCTTCATTTCATTGTTTATCCAGTCAACATTCAAGAGTCAGTTGTTCAGTTTCCATGAAGCTGTGCGGTTCTGGGTTGGTTTCTGAATTCTGAGTTCTAACTTGATTGCACTATGGTCTGAGAGGCTGTTTGTTATGATTTCAGTTGTTTTGCATTTGCTGAGCAGTGCTTTACTTCCAATTATGTGGTCAATTTTAGAGTAGGTGTGATGTGGTGCTGAGAAGAATGTGTATTCTGTGGATTTGGGGTGGAGAGTTCTGTAGATGTCTATCAGGTTTGCCTGTTCCAGGTCTGAGTTCAAGCCCTGGATATTTTTGTTGATTTTCTGTCTGGTTGATCTGTCTAATATTGACAGTGGAGTGTTAAAGTCTCCCACTATTATTGTGTGGGAGTCTAAGTCTCTTTGTAAGTCATTAAGAACTTGCCTTATGCATCTGGGTGCTCCTGTATTGGGTCCATATATGTTTAGGATCATTAGCTCTTTTTGTTGTATCGATCCTTTTACCATTATGTAATGGCCTTCTTTGTCTCTTTTTATCTTTGTTGCTTTAAAGTCTATTTTATCAGGGATGAGAATTGCAACTCCTGCTTTTTTTTTGCTCTCCATTTGCTTGGTAAATCTTCCTTCATCCCTTTATTTTGAGCCTTTGTGTATCCTTGCATGTGAGATGGGTTTCCTGGATACAGCACACTGATGGGTTTTCCTTTTGAGCCAATTTGCCAGGCTGTGTCTTTTGATTGGTGCATTTAGTCCATTTACATTTAGGGTTAATATTGTTATGTGTGAATTTGATACTGCCATTTTGAGGCTAACTGGCTGTTTGCCTGTTAGTTCATGTAGATTCTTCATTATGTTGATGCTCTTTAACATTTAGTGTGATTCTGGAATGGCTGATACTGATAGTTCCTTTCTATGTGTAGTGCCTCTTTCAGGTGCTCTTGTAAAGCGGGCCTGGTGGTGACCAAATCTCTGAGTACTTGCTTGTTCACAAAGGATTTTATTTTTCCTTCACATATGAAGCTCAGTTTGTCTGGATATGAAATTCTAGGTTGAAAGTTCCTTTCTTTAAGGATGTTGATTATTGGCCCCCACTCTCTTCTGGCTTGTGGAGTTTCTGCCGAGATATCTGCTGTGAGTCTTATGGGCTTCCCTTTGTGGGTGACCTGACCTTTCTCTCTAGCTGCCCTTAGTATTTTCTCCTTTATTTCAACCCTGGTGAATCTGATGATTATGTGCCTTGGGGTTGCTCTTCTTGCGGAATATCTGTGTGGTTTTCTCTATATTTCCTGCTTTTGAGTGTTGGCCTGTCTAGCTAGGTGGGGGAAGTTTTCCTGGATGATGTCCTGAAGAGTATTTTCCAGCTTGGATTCATTCTCTTCATCACATTCTGGTATGCCTATCAAACGTAGGTTAGGTCTTTTCACATAGTCCCACATTTCTTGGAGACTTTGTTCATTCCTTTTTGTGCTTTTTTCTCTAATCTTGGTGTCTCGTTTTATTTCATTGAGTTGATCTTCGACTTGTGATATTCTTTCTTCTGCTTGGTCAATTCTGCTGTTGAAACTTGTGCATGCTTTGTGAAGTTCTCATATTGTGTTTTTCAGCTCCTTCAATTCATTCATATTCCTCTCTAAGTTATCCATTCTTGTTCTCATTTCCTCGAATCTTTTTTCAAGGTTCTTAGTTTCTTTGCATTGATTTAAAACATGTTCTTTTAGCTCACAAAAGTTTCTCATTATCCACCTTCTGAAGTCTAATTCTGTCATTTCATCACAGTCATTCTCTGTCCAGCTTTGTTCCCTTGCTGGTGAGGAGTTTTAGTCCTTTGTAGGAGGCGAGGTGTTCTGGTTTTGGATGTTTTCCTCCTTTTTGTGCTGGTTTCTTCCCATCTTTGTGGATTTATCCACCTGTCGTCTGAGTAGTTGCTGACTTTTCGATTGGGTCTCTGAGTGGACACAGATTGTTGATGATGAAGTATTTCTGTTACTTGGTTTTACTTCTACCAGTCTAGCCCCTTGACTGTACGACTGCTGAGGTCCACCCCAGGCCCTGCTAGTCTGGGGTGCACCTGTAGCAGCTGCAGAACAGTGAGGGATGCTACCAGTTTCTTTTTCTGCTATCTTTGTCCCAGAATGATGCCTGCCAAATGTCAGTCTTCTGGATATAGAGGGGTCAGGGAGCTGCTTGAGGAGACAGTCTGTACTTTATAGGAGCTCAAGTGCTGAGCTGTGAGCTTTATTGTTCATTCAGGGCTGTTAGGCTGCTACGTTTAATTCTGCTGCAGCAGAACTCATAAAAAAAAAAACTCTTTTTTTCTCAGATGCTCTGTCTTGAGGGGGTTGGGGCTTTCTTTGTAAGTGTCCGTTGCGCTGTCCTGCTCAGCTAGGAGGCAGTCTAGGCACTATTTGCCTGCCGAGGCTCCGCCCTGCTGGTGTGAGGTCTGCCCTGTTGCTGCAGGCTCTGCCCTGCTGCTGCAGTGTCCGCCCTGCTGCCATGGGCTACAGGGCTACGCCCTGTGTCAGGGTCTCTCTGTTGTGGCAGGTTGCCTTGGCAACGGCAGGCTGCATCAGCAATGGGTGTGTACCTCTGTAGGGGCGGATTGCCTCGGTAATGGCGGACGCCTCTCCCCCACCAAGCTGCACCATCCTGGGTTCAGCTGTGCCTGCAGTGACACTCTTCACCCGGAGCGTTTGAAATTGCCGTTTTTTTGTCCCACTGCGCTGGCCCAAACGCCATTTCCCTGGAATCTCCTGGCCTGGCTCACTGTTCAAGTCACATTCAATCAGATGGATATGCCAATCTGCCCTCTCAAGTCTCAGATTGCCAGTTCAACAGGGCACCCAGACCTGTGTGCTTTGTGTGGAGCGCCACTGCTCTGTAACGCCAGCCACCGGCTGCACCAGCCAAAACCTCTTTGCTGGTGCCCTGTGTCTCTTTTATACCTGGGAATTTCCCCATTCTGTGGGCAAGAAAGATCCGTCTGGAAATGCAGCCCTGACTCACCCTCCACGTGTTCACCGAGAGCTTCAATCCTGGGTTGTTCTCACCATGCCATCTTGAGTCTGTCCCTCTTTTTTTTTTTTTTAAGAGATGGGATCTTACTCTATAGCCCAGGCTGCTGAAGCACTGTGACACAATCACAACTTTCTGTAACCTTGAACTCCTGGGCTTAAGTCATCCTCCTGCCTCAGCCTCCTGAATAGCTGGGACTATCACCACATTTGCCTAGTTTTTTATTTTGTAAAGATGGGGTCTTCAATGTTTCCTAGCTTGGTCTCAAACTCCTGAGTTCAAGTGATCCTCCCATCCTGGATTCCAAAAGTATAGGATTACTGGCATGAGCCCTCATACCTGGTTTTGCCTAACTTTTGATTCCATAGCCAATCTATGGTTGCAATTGAGAAACAAGTATAGTTCCAATATAAATGTTGGTTGCTCTTTCTGTTTACATCAACAAGTAAGACAAAAGTGAACACCAAAGACCTATAGCAGAAGTCTACTTGTTTATCAGTGGTATAAGCAACTTCTTTATTGAAACAGATAATTTTAGATATCAGAATATTATTTCCTAAAATTACTGTGCTATTCACAATGTAGTGGCTGGAGACAAGACACACTTGCATATTTAATTTGTTATACTGGCATCACTTTCTTAAATCTTCTACACAAGGAACAAAACAATAAACCAATGCCTAACTTGTAGCATTTGCAAATTTCCATAGTGTAAATATTCCCACTATGGCTAATTTTGAATTACCCATGTTATGTCACTGAACCAAGAGTTAGGAGTGGTGTTCAGCAGTACACATTATATAGTATTTCCACTATACATATAAAATAGTTACAAATAAGCTAAAAAGCAGTGATAATAAAGTATACTAAAATTATTAAATAATAAGTTTTGAGTATTTATTATCTTGTTAAAATATAATTTATTTAATTAGTAGTTTATGTAATTTGAATTTAATTAGTGGCTGTGTTTAAAAACTGGCCCAGCGATCAGGCAAGAGAAATAAAAGTGATCCAAATAAGATAGGAGAAAATCAAACTATTTGTCTTACAGAGGATATGATTCTATGCTGACAAAACCCTAAAAACTCTGCCAAAATGCTTCTACATCCGATAAAAGATTTCAGCAAACTTTCAGGATATAGAAACAATGTACACAAATCAGTAGCATTTCTATAAACCAATAAGATTCAAGCTGAGAGCTTGAATCAAGAATGCAATCTTATTTACAATTGCCATACATACACACACACACACATACACACACACACACACATACACACACACCCTCTAGGAATACATTTAACTAAGGAGGTGAAAGATCTCTTCAAGAAGAATTACAAATAATGCTGAAATGAGTTACAGACAATACAAACATATGGAAAAGCATTCCATGCTCATGGCTTGGAAGAATCAATATTATTAAAATGTCCATACTGCCCAAAACAATCTACAAATTTAATACCATTGCTATCAAATTTCCAATGTTATTTTTCACAGAATTAGAAAAAAACTATTTAAAATTTATATACTAAAAAGGGGCCCAAGTAGTCAAAGCAATACTAAGCAAAAAGAACAAAGCTGGAGACATCATATTACTCAACTTCAAACTATACACAAAGCTACAGTAACCAAAACAGCATGGTACTGGTACAAAAAAATAGAGATAGACTAATGAAACAGAATAGAGAACCTGGAAAGCCACACACCTATAACTACATGATTTTCAACAAAGTTTACAAAAGTAAACAATGGAGAAAGGACTCTTTGTTCAATAAATGGTTCTGGGAAAACTGGCTAACTACATGCAGCCTGAATGCCTATCTCTCACCACATATAAAAATTAACTCAAGATGATTAAAGACTTAAATGTAAGACATCAGCCTATGCAAAGAATTTAAGACTAAGTCCTCAGAAGCTATTGCAACAAAAAAACCAAAAGTTGACAAGTGAGACCTAAGTAAACTAAAGACTTTCTGCACAACAAAAGAAACTATCAACAGAGTAAACAACCTACAGAATGGAAGAAAGTATTTGCAAATTATGAATCTGACAAAGGACTAATGCCCAGAATCCATAAGAAGCTTAAACAAATCAACAAGAAGAAAACAAGAAAACCCCATTAAAATGTGGGCAAAGGAGATGAACAAACACTTCTCAGAAGAAGAAATACAAGCAGCCAACATACATGAAAAAAATGCCCCAAATCACTAATCATCGGAGAAATGAAAATCAAAATCACAATGAGATGCCATTTCATACCAGTCAGAAAGGCTATCATTAAAAAGTTAAAAAAAAAAAAAAAAAGCATGCTTGGAAAGCTGTGAAGAAAAGGGAATGCGAGTATGTTTTGCTCAAATTTAAATTAGTTCAGCCACTATAGAAAGCAGTTTGGAGATTTCTCCAAGGACTAAAAATAGAATTACCACTGAACCCAGAAATTCTATTACTGAGTATATACACAAAGGAAAATAAAATTGGTCTACCAAAAAACACCTGCACTCACACGTTTATTGCTGCACTATTCACTATTACACTAGGATGGAATCAACCTAAGAGCCTACAAGTCCTCACAGGATAGCTGTTTACCAGATTTGTGGTGAATATACACCATAGAACACTACACAGCCATAAAAAAGAATGATGCCAAGTCCTTTGCAGCAACATGGATGCAGCTGGAGGCCATTATCCTAAGTGAATTAAAGGGAAACATTGCATGTTCTTACTTACAAGTGGGAGCTAAACCCTGAATACACACGGACATGAAGATGGAAACCAAAGACACTGGGGATTCCAAAGGAGGGAAGCTGAGTGTGGGGATAGGTCTATAAAACTTCCTACTGGGTACTTTGTTCATTATCTGGCTGATGGGATCAGTAGGAGCCCAAACCTCAGCATCACACAATATACCCTTTTAATAAACCTACAAATGTACTCCTTGAATCTTAACTTAAAATTACAATTAAACAACAACAACAAAATGGCTTGAGAAGTTGCCCCAAATTTAATTACTGGTTCTTATGAGCTGGTAAGATTGGATTCCAGCATACCTCTGCATCAGTTTCCCCACAGAAAACACTGGGGCAAACTGTCTGCCTCACAAGGTTAATTTGATAAGGGTTTGCCTCCAATCTACAAGATAGAGTCTAATTACTCATTTATTTGTTTATGGTCTGTCTTTCAAAACCTAAACAATATGATGACATAGTGTATTTGTTTTGTTCACCACCGCATCTCATTTCTGTTACAATGTTTATACTGTATGTCACTGTCAAATATTTGTGGAATCAATGAATACATTCCTCTAGTAGTAAAACGTTCATTCTTCTCTCTTTCTCCATCACTCATTGCTTACCTTTTTTGTTCCAATAACATCTTTTTTTTTTTTAGGTGGAGTCTTGCTCTGTCACTCAGGCTGGAGGGCAGTGGTGCGACCTCAGTTACTGCAACCTCTGCCTCCCAGATTCAAGCGATTCTCCTGCTTCAGTCTCCGAGTAGCTGGGACTCCAGGCATGCACCAACACACTCAACCAAGTTTTATATTTTTTAGTAGAGACAAGGTTTCACTGTGTTACCTAGGATGGTCTCAATCTCCTGACCTCGTGACCCACCCACCTCAGCCTCCCAGAGTGCTGGGATTATAGGCCTGAGCCACCGCACCCAGCCCCAACATCTTCTAACTCTCCATTGGCTCCTCACCAGGACTTTTTCCCTCAGTTAACAATCCTATGCTAAGAGCCTCTGTACTAACTAAATTAACCCAGTTATGAGAAAAAGAATTCAGCAAATCTTTATTGTTGCTGAATTAACTCTGGAACAAAATACAGTACAAGACATGTCCTCTAGGGATTTAAATTAAGTTTCAGGTGGGGTAAGAGGCATAAATACACAAAAAGACCACAATCGATATATATATATATAAAAGCACAAAGGAAGCCTCATAATAAAAATGTTGATTTTTATTGGCACAGACTTTGTGCCAATAAAATAGAATGAAGTTAAAGGGAGAAAAACAGATGAGGCCTTAGGTGGTTAGGAGAAGCTTTACAGAAAGAACTAAAACTCCATCTGGTCTTTGGAGCATATGTACTATTTTCCTAGGAAGAAAGGACTTTCTTATTGAGGGGACATATTCAGAAGCAAGAAAAAATGAAAGACACTTCTGTGGGAATAAATATCATAAAGGCTGAGATACCAACTTATTTCTCTTTGTACAGTGGTGTACATAGTATGTACTTTGTGAATTATTTCAAGATAAATAAATTAATAAACACATACATAAATTAGTAACAAGTTCATATATAGGAATTACAAAGAGTATATCTAGCAGAGAGGATTTGGGCCAAATGAGGAATCCTACTAAGGAAGCAATTATTCTCTTATGAGTCAGGGCGATCATAAAACTCTTTTTTTTTTTTTTTTTTTGAGATGGAGTTTCGCTCTTGTTACGCAGGCTAGAGTGCAATGGAGCTATCTCGGCTCACTGCAACCTCTGCCTCCTGGGTTCAGGCAATTCTCCTGCCTCAGCCTCCTGAGTAGCTGGGATTACAGTCACGTGCCACCATGCCCAGCTAATTTTTTTTTTTTTAGTAGAGACGGGGTTTCACCATGATGACCAGGATGGTCTTGATCTCCTGAGCTCGTGATCCACCCGCCTCGGCCTCCCAAAGTGCTGGGATTACAGGCTTGAGCCACCGCGCCCGGCCAAAAATCTATTTTTTTAAAGAGGAGAACTGATACATCCAAAAGTATTTGGGGAAGAAATCTGAGGTGTAATAGTAGGCACAGTTGGGTGAAATATGCATGGAGAAATGAACTGGAGCAAAAACACTGGTTGAGAAGTAGGAGGGCATAAGATAGCAATGGTTGTTAGTTGTGAAAGAAGGCAACGGCTCTAAGAGATACCTTAGAGCAGAGATTGGCAAACTATTTGCATAAGGAAGCATATACTAAATATTTTAGACTTCATGTCCCAAATATTCTTGTTACTGGTATTTTATTTTTAAACCTCTTTAAAAATATATATATAAGAAAACTACTGTGAGCTCACAGAGACATAGTTTGCTGACACCTACTTTAAAGGAATAACTTTAAAAAATCTTAATGACCAAGTATGGTTAAGGAAGAGGGGAGAACCAAAAATTACATCAAGATACTAAGCTGGTTGATTCAGAGGATGAACAGAAAGAGAGAACAAAGCAACATTACAGTGTAGAAATGAAGCAACATCACAATAACTCACTCCCTTGAAGGAATTATAATTGAATTCTCATAGTGACCTTATGAACCAGTTACCATTATTAGAACCATTTAAATGATGAGAAAACTGAGACACAGAGAAATTAAGAAAATGTCGAACGTCATCCCTTTAGTATATGGATGATGTGAGCTTTGGCTTGGAAGTCTGCTCTAATAATCACTGCACACACATACACACAATTTTGTGCATTTTTAGACATGTTAAGATTGAGGTTATGACAGGGTTCCAATATTTAAAATAAATCTATATTTTCTAGGGTAAAGTTGATTACCAAGATAATTTCTTTCTCGTTGCATATCTCTTAATTTGAAGACAGACTATGGGAAGCTCATAAATGCAATCTCATGCCCTTCCATGCATATAAAGAATTTCCTTTCACCATTCACTTACAAATAGGCATGTTCATATAACTTGCTTAGGCCAATGAAATTTAGGCAGAAGTGATACGCTCATTAAAAGCCAGTGGGCAATTTACCATATATCCCCTTCCTTCTAATACAGTGGTCAAAGAAGCCCATGTTGAGGTGTGCTATCTTCAATATCTGAGTGAATACAAAGGACAGAACCTCCCTGGTGACCACATTAGACATGTTGCATAAATGAAAAGCGGTACTTGATTTTACAGACCACTGAGATTTTGAAGTTGTTTATAACTGCCGCACAATTTTGTCTATGCCAGTTACTACACAAATGTAAATTTTTTTTTTTCTGTCTTGGTTGAATTGAGAATGATTCCTCATGAAAAAAAAAAGGATCAGACTAAATAATGGCTAAAGAACCTTGTGAGTCTTATGATAGAACTGTGTAATTCCATTAAAGCTGACTTTAAAAAGTATGTGACCTACCAAGAATTAAGCAGACTTAAGAAAAATAACGTCCCAAGTTCCTGGAACAGATCAAAAGGCTAGCATAGATTTAAAGCTTGTACAATGCTTATATGTACCCAAGGTTTGCAAACCCCTCTGAAATGGGTCTGAGTTTTGAGTTTCATAACGAAATCCAAAACCTTAAAAGAGAGTTTCACATTTCACCCTGAAAGTTTCATACGGCTTAAACTTTTGTATCTTTTTCAGGTATCATACTACAAAAAAGTTCCTAAATTTTTTTTCTTTAAATAAATAATGATGATTAGTGTCATCTATTAAATTCAGTATGCTCTGCTGTTTTTTTGTACAAAGATAATATCACTGACCTATTCACAATGAAGTATTCATTCTCAGTTAATTTTAATTTCTGGTTGATCCTGTACCACAATTTATTTGCCCCAAGCTTTTAAGTACTATAAGTAGTAGTATACATTTTCTAAAAGTCTGGTTGTGCTGAGCTATGTAATTGGGAAGTCATGGAGCTATGATTTCTCTGGTGAATGAATCTCTTCACCTTAGCTCTGTTAGCTCCATGCTGTTAACCCAATGAGATGACTTTTAGAAGAAAAAAGAAAATATCAAGAACACATGTCTTATCTTTTGACCAACTCCATTAAGATATACCTCAGACCATATAATATAGACTATAATAAAACAAGGCAAAAATAGATATGTTTTTAAAGTTTGTGAGGTAATATCTGAGATTTCCATAGTAAAAACCAGATTCAATGAGTCAAAATGTTGCATTAAATGATTTACTTTAAATCAAGGGCAAAACAATGTCACCTGACTAAACAATGTACTTCCTGACATAGTATTAATACATTTACATTTTTATGCAGGGTCCTTATCTTGTTATAAGCCAGTAACAAACAGTTCAACAGCTAGCAACAGTGCAAAGCTGTACATTGAGTTGCACTGGTCTTAACTACTCTCACCAATAGACAAAGACCCTACAAAGTAGAGACAGAGCTTGTAGGTGTAGGTTGTGTATTCCCCAAATACCATGCTAAATGAGGTACATCAGACACTTCTTTATAATTAGATATTTTCCTAGTATGTGACAATTTATGCTTGTCATCCCACACTAATTGCACACCTTCTTTCACTTTCTCATTGTCCCATTTAGTGTGGTACATTTTTTGGTCACCTCTATATGGAACCTCACCTGATAAAGTAGAAGAAGAATTTGGGGTAAGAAAAAAATGATGCTTTTTTTTCATTCTTTTTTGTTTGTTTGTTTTGAGACAAGGTCTTGCTCTATTGCCCAGGCTGAAGAACACTGGCACCATCATGGCTTATTGCACTTTTGATCTCCCGACTAAAGCAATCCTCCTGCTTCAGCCTCCCAAGTACACTGCACAACAGGTGTGCACCACGGTAACTGGCTTTTTTTTTTTTTTAATTTTTAGTAGAGATGAGGTCTCCCTATTTGCCCAGGCTGTCTCAAACTCCCAGGCTCAAGCAATCCTCCCACCATGGCCTTCCAAAGTCCTGAAATCATAAGTCACCACACCTGCCTAAATGCTTTTTAATCTACACTACCAGTAAGTATTTTTCATAAGAAACCACTATTAAATGATTGATTACAACCAAGAGGAATCATCGGTGATTTACTTTTGCTATCCTCATTCATTACCAGGAACAAAAATTTATAAAAGGAATCTCTAGAACACATACAATATCACAGTTCCACAGAAAAAAATAAAACGAGGAATGTTTATATTGCTTTAGAGTAATCCTTTGAGCATTTTAATCAAGTTGACTAAAGCGAATTTCATTTCCAATGAGATTTTATGAATAGCCTCCACTTTTGCATACTGTCATATGCTTTTGTGCATTGATTCTGATTTTATGTTTTAGGCACTATTAATAACCTTGCAGCTGCCAAAGTCAGCCTTGTTCAGGGACTTAGAATTTTCACAAATCCTATGTAAGTTAAGATATGAATTATTTCAAAAAAATTAAAGACAGTATAACAGTTGATCACTGGACTTAAGCAGCTTGGTTTTGGCTCTTTCTCTTATTATCTGGGTGGTTATACTCAGCTTATTTAATGTCCCTTAGACTTAGCTCCTGCATCAATAAAATGGGGATAAATATATACACTCACATGCTTGGGATTGCTGTAAGGATTAAATTACATAGTGTGTTAAGGAATATATAAACGGTATGGTGCATATGAAAGTGAAATTGCATATAAAGCAATTCAATACTAGATTTGGGGTAATTTATTCCACATTTCTGAAGGAAGGGTATCTATTAGTCAAACAGTCCTGCAGTCTCTTTGCCCCATCATTCATTTTGCCTCAGTAGAAAAGGGCTGACGTTTCTAATAAATGAATTTTGGAGAAGGAACTGAGTTTTGACCCTTCTTTTCTTCCTTCACTTGGGAGCCAGCTTGTGCCCCAAGAACAGACCTTGCTTTGGTCCATTTTCACCCAGTGTAACAAGGAGTTGTCCACTGTAGTATGTGTGGCACTGGGAGTAAATCCAGTAAAGTCTCTGATGCATTTTGAGGTAGCTCACTTGGTCACACTATTATTTTTAATCACTTTGGTCCATTAAAGCTGCTATTTTTGATTTTCATCTACCATATGTCAATATCTAGCTTTCAGATAGGAAGGAAAGAGAAGTGCTACTTCTTTGTCCCATTTTGTATGGTCAAATTATTTGGTCACCCTTACATAAGAGCAACAGCCTTCCCTGACAGGTAGAATGAGAATTTGGGATAAGGAAAAATGATGCTTTTATTTTTTCTGGTCAAGCCCCAACAGAAATAAGGTCCTGTAATTAAATTATAAATAAAACATGTTATATCTTGGTATTTATTGTAGTTTTAAATTTCTTTCAAAGCATAAAATAGTCCTAAACTTAACCTTATTTGTATATTGAATACACATAAAGCTTTCATTCATTTTTTATTAAAAACTTTTAAGCACATGCTTTCATTTTTTTATTAAAAGTTTTTATTCTCCAAATATACACTACATTAAAATATCTTCATATAACATATCAATTTTGGAATCAGAAAATATATGCTATATAATATATCTTATATAATATATGTTATATTCTGATTCTAAAATTGGTATATGAATGTATTTAATTTAATCTTATATATTTATATACATCAATTCAGAAAATATATAAAGGGGCAATTATACTAATTTAATAAAACATGCTTTAACTAGCTTTCCAATATTAATATCATGATTAAAATTTAATTCCTTAATTATATACTGGCTTAGAGTTTACAAACAATCTCTCATCCATGCTCATTTGATCCTGTCATCTTGTCCTCCATTTGACCAGGTCGCCTAAGGTAAAGGGCTGCAGCCCCAGATCCCTAAGACGAGACTGACTGACTAGAAAAGGATTTAACTTGGAACTTGAGCCGCTCCTGCATTCTGTGCTAACCAGTGAACTAAATGGTCAAGAAGAAAAGCTCATCAGAAAATGAACTGGGATTCAAACGGGATACAATGCATTTGTGGAGTTGAATTGTAGTCCACTTTCCCTTATGAGGCAGCACATCTTATCTAAGTATTGCAGATGTTTCTGAAATGGCCTAATAAATATTAGAATATCATCTAGGTAAATGAGGTAAATATGTCATTGGAATCTTGCGGCCTTCCATAATTAAATGCAACACACCCGCTACTTATTTTCTTTCTAGCAAGCTAAACTTGGCTAGCTTGAACAGCCCACACATTTTGATAATATTCCTTCCTATGGAAACAGATTCGTTCACCTTGGCAGAGGTGGGGGATTGGAAGAGTGAAAATAGTTACCTAATTAACATGATACAGCTTAATTAATTCTGCATCCTTCAAGCACAGAGAAAACCATGTACTTCAAATATAAGATACTAAATCAATCAGACTAGAACTCTAGCCATGGAAGAGGTCATGACATTTTAGACAGCCTCAGCCTTTAAGCTGAATCCAATTTTCTGACAGATTCAGGATTTAGAACAGATAGTTTTCTAATTTTTGTTGATTTAAAGTAGTCCAATACATGTATAAAGGGAGAGGAAATATGTAGTATTATTTCTTCCAAATTTTTAGTAGTGCAAAATCCACATGAAACCAATTTAGCAATGTTAGGTCTTTAGTAGGTTCAGAACTTGGTCGTCTAATTCCAAATGGCGTGTGGGGTGGGGGAATTCCACGAGCGAGTTAGCTTGGAGTTTTCCCTGTGGTCAGGGTGAAGTCCTCTTGCATGGGCAAGGGGCTTAGATTGTTTGAATTCACTACTTGTGCTAAAGAAGAGGGAACTCAGGATTCACTGTCTCCTTGCCCAGATGTGGGGCATAAGTGTTAGAGGAGAGGCGAGGTCTAGACATTGTCAACAGTAAGACATGAAGAAAAGGCAACAACACTCCTCTTTATACCGACAATTGTAAAAGTGAGGAGTGGGCGGACAGTGATACCGGACCATTGTGGAAATATATATATTAAAACAACTGATTACTTAAATATGACCTGAGCCATATTGCCTTGAACAATGATGATAGTGTTCCTATGCAAAGAAATGATTTTTATAATGAAATTCTTGCGATATAAGAACTTATTGATCTATATATGACTGCAAACTGGGTCAGGAAAACCAAGAGAAACGTCTATAGATTTTCAGGTTGTCATATGTAATGAAGGCTCATCTTCATCTGAGTACACTTTCCTTCTCTCGCATCCATATTACGCAGCCTTGTTTCCATGTCACATAACACACTTAGATGCTGCCCATTTCCTAAACAAGCCAAGACCTTAAAAAAATACAAAACAAAACAAAACAAAAAAAACCTCTCTACTTTGTATGTACCTCAAATACCCTTCCCTTCTTTCTCCATCTAGCAGATGCTCTTTATTGAACTACTGTCAAATCCTTCCAAGTGGTGAGCTCCACTATCTCCTTTGTGTCCTTAATACGGATTTTCTCCCCAATAGATTCCTCTGTACTTTGTGTTTTCCTATTTACCTCAATATATGAAGAAATGGGCCTAAAGCTTAAGTCTGTGTGGACAGCATTAAGTGTAGCACCAAGTAGACAGTGAGTGCTCCATATATGTTACAGAATTTAATCAATAATACTACGAACGAAGTTGTTTCTTCTGATCTGAAATGGATACATTTTTCTTAATGTAAGTCATTTTCATTGGTTCTTACCATCATGCTAATCCTTGGTCTAGAACCTTCTTTATAGAATATGAGAATGTTTGGAGGGGGAAAAAGGAAGGTCAAGCAAAACCTATTCCTCACCATTCACTTGGTTATTGTTTCTTTTCACTTTCCCACGGAGAAGGGCTAAAGAACTGGCATAATTATTTTAGATAATACTAGATCATACTGCACAAAGTTTTCTATGAGTCCTGCCTGTCCTAACCTTCCTTCTTAACATTTGTGCCTTCTGGCTTTACAGTGTCAGAGAGAAGCAAAAAGCAAGGGAGTGCTTTCACTCTCTCCTGCTGCTGACCAGGTTGTCAAAAGTGGGAGCAAGGCAAAAGGCCAAAATACATATCTGTTCTCAAAGCCATGATCTGATTCTTCTAGAGTCAGCCAAATAGGTGAAGCACTCAGGTGGATTCCCAACTGCCTTATACACATGTGTACCCTTATGGGGTTGAGGAGTGAGCAATCGATTTCCTTATTTACCACTATGAAACACTTAACTTATAGTGTAAGACAAGCAGATAATTTTGGTTTGCCTTTAAAGAACATTTTCCTGGGAAAAGCCCTGTTCTTAAAATCTGAGAGGAAAAATCTGCAACCAAACCTTTTGCACTGAAGCCTGCTTTGGCAGAACAGGTAGAAGTGGAAAAGCAACCAAATGACACAGCTATTAATACTGTTATTGTCACCCCGTTTCATGATGCAACATAGCAATTTATGATTTTCAAAGTACTTTTCACTTACATTTGATGCCCAAGATAAACCTTCCCTGTAATAAAGGTGAAGACTATTCGTGTGGGAAGACCTAACACAGGCTGCTGTTACATTCTGTGGCTCGCCTTAGCTATTGTTTGTTAAACTTGTTTCTTAAAATTAATGCATAAAGGATGCTGAGAGTTGGAAACCCACTTGTTCTTGAAAAACAAAACTAAACAAAGCAAAACAAAGCAAACACAAAACAAACAGATAGAAGCAGCCCTTTAAGAAGCTGAGCAGACACTTCCTGTCAAATAATGAACAACATTGTAAGACGGATTTATTCATACTACAGCTGTGATTTGATAACCAATTCTGTTTGGAATTTATTTGTGAAATGTCACACATTCCAAGATGTTTTAATTATGTTACATTTAATCCAACACTGCTGATTATAAAATGAGTGATCAAGAGTTAAATCATCTAGAGTCTAGAAAAGATGTAGAAAGAAAGACTACTATATTGCAAGTACATCAAACCTGCTACGTCTGACTGGTGATTTGTGAATGCTTAAACGAAAATACCCCTGGCTCAAACAATATATATATTCATTTATGAAAAATGACTGTAGTTTCTGGTTAACACATAGTTCTTTATAGCAGAAACTTTACAATCATCACCACGAAGGCTATATTTTCAGATAATATTCACAAATCCCCAAGGAATGAAGTTTCAAACATGTATTTTGTAGCATTAAATTATGCATATTCCTATCACCACTTTCCTGCTGTTTAGATGTGGTATTGATGGTACATTTGAAGATGGCATGGCACATATTACTACTTTTTGTTTAGCAGATTTATTTGAAAGTGTTTTAGCCTCTGTGATTTAAAGACACATTTTCATTTTTGCTTGATTATACAAGATTGCTTTACACTGAGTACTAAGTTTATTTTTCATCTAAGTTATTCAAAAATAGGTTGTATCTTACATATGGTTTTAGAATAACTCTAATTCACCACTAATAGCAGATAGAGACAGACTATAAACTAAAGGGTAGTAAATTCCACATAAGATCAAACGTCTTGAAAAGCTCCACATAATTACTGAGTCAAAGAAATATCAACAAAACTGCCTTTATAATAGCATTTCAGAAATGTCTTTTTCCAAGTAGAAAATCCTAACATAATATAGGTTTTTCTTGTCAGATGTCTAAAATTATATTTCAAATATTCATTATAGCCAACTCTGCTGTTTTTTCTCTATTCCCATTCCAAGATATAACAAGGAAAAACAAAATGTGAGAATGAAAAACACTTTCTCATTTTTCTATGTAATCCAAAATATTATTGCTATATTAAACTTAATGTGTATTTAACTTTCCTAACAAAAATACCAACAAAACACAGTATTTATCATAAAGTCAAGGAAATATTCAACAATACAAGACAATGGCAGGTTATAGTAAAAACAAAATATAATTTAAAAAATTTAAAAATGTGCTGTCATTTTAGAACTGATAGGGATAAGGTCAATATGAAGTCACTTAAAATAAGCAGCTTTAAAATTCTGGACAATAACCCACTTTGAAAAAAGTCACAAGATGTAACAAATTTATCAGCAGGTATCTAATATGTATCATTAATCAAATAACCAGGCAACCAGCAACTACTGCTATTTTGGAAACTAGACTTGTACATATGTATTTCTAAGTGGGGAAACCTAGAAAATTTCTGCTAATGTAGTAATTCTTGTAAACCTGATTAATTCTGAAAAGTACTAAAATCAATTCAGGCTAAGTCGTTCCTCACTGAATATGGATAAAATAACTTCAAAATCCATAGCCACTGGTTGCCACGCAACCTGCTATAGCATTATGGCAGAATAAGCTGGGCTTGAATTTTTCAGGCCCTCTTGCTTTGCCGACTTGATGTTTTGATACTCTAATGCATCTCAGCTAACTTCCATTAAGTAGTGCTTTATGCGGTAGTATTCCAAGGTTAAAATGATTAAATAACTTTTATGGTTGATCAAATATAAGCCCTTATTATACACAGTAGGCAAAATCATACATTTTAATTACTTTGTTATCAAAGATCTAAGTATTTACATTTCATTTTTCAATAGTAATTTTGAGTTTAGTAGACCTTTTAAAAAATACCTAAAATATTGCTCTTTAAAAATATTTATGATAAACAATAATGAAATTATTCTAGGAAAATAATAAATAACATTCATTCATTGAATATTGAATGTTCTGCATTTTTATTTTATGCCTTTGTGTAGCTAGTTTCATTTTTTCAATGTAATCAAATTAATTGAGAGTTTGCATATTTCTCACTTTGCAACCATGCACAAAATAAAGAAAACTGATCAATATTTGATCACAGTTACAGTGCATTAATTCAAAGTTAATTTTCAGTGGAATCACTGCTATTATTCACTTTTGAGAGGTGTTATATGAACATCAGGAAAAATACCCAATCTTTAGAAAAAGAAAAACATTTTAAAATATAGGCTTAACGAACTGTGTCATTAAGAAAAAGAAATTCCTTTCAAAACAATACTCCAAAAATATATTTAGAAAAATACCAATGTGGCTTCATCTTATACCTTTGAGTTTGTGCAAATATGAATTATTCTCATATAAAGAGAGAATCAGAGTGACCAAAATCTTTTTAATAACATCATCTCTCTTGGAAATCCACTTATTATCAAAATGGAAAGCAATTTAAAATCTAGCCATTAACCTCTAGCACTTATGTAAAAACAGATTTATTAGAATAGGAGAGAAATACCATTTTAGTAATTTATACTATAAATATTTCAAAATAAAAATATTACCCTTCATTTATTACAAAGGAAAGTGAATATGTCAAAATTCACTCACATTTAATTTTAATGGCAAGATGTTCAGATAATTACACCTTATAGAAAGACCCAAATTTGCAATTAAGTTCAAATAGATTTAATATTGCTTAAGTCTGACATTAGGTAAATTAAACTGCAGATCTTTTTTAAATAACTTATGCACTCATTTTTACTTGCATACTTCTAAAATCCATTGGCTTAGGTTAATGTATTAAAATAGCATCTTGCCAACCTCTTCCAGGCCCTCAAAAGTATATAGCAAGGAGAGAAGAAAATGACACTGATTTTGATTGTATGGGAATTGGAAATGGAAGTATTCTAGATGAAAAGATATTCTAAGTCAAAATATCAGTATGCAGGTAATCTAAACAACATTGAAGTTGAAGCTGTGTAACCTTGTTGCAATCATGGAGCCATATAATTTTTATTATTTTAACTATATAACCAATGTTTATGGTCAGGGAACTGTCTAATGTATATTTTTATATCTCTGTTCTTCAAAAGTCTTTTTGTTTTAGTTTTTGTATAATCTATGAGCTTTGCTCATCTAAAAGCTATCAAATGCTAAACCAAGTTTTTCCAACTTGGGAGTATTTCTACTAAAATAAAAATGTCCCAAAATAGCAGTTAAGCTAGGCACCAAAAAATTCAAATTAATATATTCCTTTTTATATTGATTAAAGAGCTGACTTTGTTGCCTAAGAAGTAACAAGAAAAATATTATTTTTTATAACAAATTATACATGAATGTAAGAAAGTGAAAAAGCAGGTTTTTTTGCTGTAAGTTATCTTGGAGATATGAAAATGTTGATATGCATTTTGCAGTCCCCAGTGATTGCCCCAGTGTGTTCACCATGGACAATACCCCTTCTCTCTCCACCTCTGCCACCTTCCCTAGTGTCTGTTCCACTCTGGAAGCCTTGGCCTGGAATCCAAGAAATGTAGAAATCGAGAAGAAATTACCTAGTGAAAGTTGGAAAGGATATCCTGGCTCATGATTAAGGGAAAGGTAGAACTAGTATTCAAAGGCAATTAGCACTTACTTCAATTCAAGCCACATCAACAATTTCTACTGAGTACACACTATTTGCATAGAGCTAAATCAGGCATTGTGAAATACATGAGAGAAATACAAGGGAAAATATACATATTTTAGGAACATATTACAATATATCAAAGCATGTGATTCAGAGATCTAAAAATGAATTTAAGGACAAGCTAACTCTTCTTATTTGAAGATAAAACACAAACTCACAACTATCAGAGACTATGATAAGACCTTCTTTAACTCATTTCTTTTATACGGCTCTCAGGATATAAGAAGCGACATGGCAGAAGAACAACAGTTAACACCATCAGGGAGTCTGAAATTACTTTAGCCACTCATATTCAGCTATGTTAAAAACAGTCTTGCCACCTCCTTTGAAGTAATGCCATTATCATGGAAAAAGACAATTTTTAAAATTGTAAACAAAGGATATAAATTTTAAGAAAATATATCTAATTTTTCATATGCATACTTTAGGATTCTGTGAAAATTACATTATATAGCAGGAAATACACTTATACCAGAGTGAACATAAAGCTAAAAAGAGCTTGAAGTAAAAGTTTAAAGGATAGATCATCAAACTTTAAATGAGGCTTTCTCTGGCCTGGCTAAATTACTACACTTCTATATGCTGTTTGCTCCTTATAGCAATTGAAAGCATATGTAATTTAACAGCAGTCCTCAATCCTTTAATAAGCTGTCTTTAAAATACCTTACATGGATTACCTATCTGTAAATCTGCTTCCCATGCAGAATGTGACAGCATTATGGAAATTGTTAGTTCAGTAAAGATGGCATATACCAAAGGGAACTACATCTGCACCCTGTAAGATTGTACCAAACATTAGAAGTAATCTTTCAGCATTTATAATACTGTAAATGCATAATTACGATTAAGGGCTCATTCTAACCTTTATTATGGACTGTGTATTTTAAATTTGGAAGGTAGGTGATACAGAAGTGGAACTATAAAGTATCACAGTAAGATTGCATCTTTTAAATTATATGAAGTTGGTTCTTAGACTCAGATATTCCACATTTGTCACATTAGCAGATAATCATGTGTTCACAGAAAATGGGGTAGAGAATTTAAGATTCAAAACTTGAAAATCTGAATATATCTTACTTAATTCTTTTATCCTAATTTTGAATTATAAGACTTTCATAACCAAATACATATCAAGTTTATCAGAGGTCACCTATATCTTGATTTATTTATCTTATATGTATTTATAGATTGTTTCAAACAGATTCAGGTGAGCTAAATCACTAAGTAGAATAATAAACCTGTAACAAATTAACAGTATGTGTGAATTTACAAGCATGAATTCCAGTAAACAAATAATACAAATTCAAGGAGACTCTTCATGAAGTCAAGCACTAAAAAGGGCCTCACTGATATATAAAACCCGAACCACACTGGAAGTGCAACCAGAAATTAAAAGTATCAGAGTCTAATTAGCACTCATGGAGCACATACTGGGCTGATTGATTTTTGTCATGTTTCAGAGCAAGCCTGCTTTAAAATTGCATACAGAAACTGCTGGAAATAATGCTATTATTTGTAGTTTATCAGTACAGTAAAATAAAATTTAAAGAAATATAAATTTAAGTTGTCTTTCCAAGTTTTCCCAAGTTAGAGTAGAATAAAAATATTTCATATTTGTGTTTAATAATAATAAAAGGAACTCTTAAGAAAGGTAGGCAGCTATGTGAATGCTATTGTTGCTTTATGCATGTCCTTGGTGAAAGAATATTATCTTGTAAATAGTTAGCTCTCTAATTTTTAATAACTTCAGTGGCAAATAAAGTGGAAGGAAGTGAGCCTATATGTGAGTGCTGAGAAAGTTATCTTCTGGTCACAATCCTCAAAGTTATAGAAATGAAAATTCTTAAAATTTATGCTACATATCCATGTTGAACAAGAGTCACACTTTATTAATGCAGGTGACAGAGGAAAGGGATTAAGGAGGAAAGATGTCCACAATCACGTGAGGGTAAGTGAAGGATTCTTAAAAGACTTCCATGATTTAGTAGGCTATTTCTCCACCTCACTGCCCAGGACACGACCTAAGCTATACCTATTCCTATAGTGATCCCATTGAGAACACCAGGATGGTGCATGGCAGTGCCCAAAAGGGTAGACCTGGTGAGTCCCTAATCTTACTGTGTTCAGCAGAGACTCATAAAATAAGGTAGATACATGTGTACCTACTGTTATGTTCACAGCAGGGATGCCATATTAATATTGCTCTGTTACAGATGAGCCCTAATTACTGACGAGAATCATAGTTATAGAAAGAAAGTGGGGAAAATATAATCTAGGCCTCTCCATTAAAGATGAAAAGTAAGACAAAGATTCTGCAGAGAGCAGAAAAGTCACATTTTGGCATTATTGCTTTGTTTTTGATTTCCATCTACTTTACAAAAGCATTCTTTTTTCTCATTTCTAGAGTGGGATCATCTATACTTAGAAAAAAGAAAAAATGAAACGTTAATGAAATCCAATGCAGAAATGACTTAAAAACGTATGCTGTATATTACTAGAATAGTACATTTACCTATTTTCTCTCATAATATTTTAACTCTTTAGTACCTCCAACTTGAAAAAATATTTTAAGCACCTTTCTATTCTTTGGTTTTGAGTGATTCTCGGCATGCATGAGTCATTCTGATTTCATCAAATGTGTTGATGACTGCACTTAATAAAACACTAAAATGTGAAAACAGAAATCCAACTCTCATAATTATCCAGATGTAATCCAAATCTAAATATCGACATCAGAGCTAGGACACTACTACTGCTTTCCAGAAACTAAGTATTTAATTAGCTGATCTCCATCAGTTAAACAAAAAGAAGCACGAGCTGTTTACAAAATAATTTCAGGTACAACAAAACAAAACATTTTTGCCTGACTTAAATATTTTGGTGTAATAGAGACAGGGCTTTAATTTGTGAAAACACTACTATAAATATGCTTTTCTTTCCTTAACGTCCATGATTACATATTTTCTCAGGAGATAAAGTAATATGATCTAACATATGACAGGGAATTGTATGAGGAAGAATTAACAGGAATCTCTATTTCTTAAAAATAATATATTATCTCTCTTAATGACTGAGTTATATTTATACAATATACAATATGGCTAATAATTCAATGCAGATCCTATGTGGACAGATCTAGATTCAAATTCTGATTCTACTAAGGATGGTTCCTTATTAGTTAAATGGAAATAAAAATAGTACTTGTTTTAGAGGGTTATCTTCAAAAGTAAATGAGACATAATGTACATAAGTCATATGAATTGTCCTGGCTTGGTCAATCCTGAATAAGTTATTCATTATTATTAATATGCCAGAATACCACTGATAAAGAGGTATGTTTGAGATTTGTTCTTAAAGAAATAGCAAAATATTTTCATGATAATTGTAATTTCTTAAAATTATAAGTTTATATTAGATGATCTATCAGGAGGGAAGTTCAACTTCCTCAATAAAAATTGAATCATATCACTTAGTAAAATTAATGCACTTAATTCATTTAATTAAAAGGAAAGGAAGAACTAAAGGCATTGAGAAATTTAAACCAGATGCTCAGAAATAATCAATTCATCAAATAAACACGAATTGATTGTTCATCAATTGCCAAGCACTGTGATAATCACATTAAATGAATATCTTATTTAGTTTTTAGGCAATACTCATAAAGAGTTACTATTATAGTTTTCAAATTACAGATGGGAGGCCTGAGTCTCTGAGAAGTAACCTGCTCAGTGTTTTTATAGTAAAATGATTAAAGAAAAATTAGTTATAGAGACTGTTCTTTAAAAAAAAATCATAATTGTGATTCTTTTTCTTAATGTATTTCTTAAATTCCAAGAAAACAGACAACTCCATTTGAGTCACTGAAGCAAATCAAGAAACTTTAAAAATTTTGGATAATATATTGTATATTTCAAAATAGCTAGACAAGAATATTTGAGATGTTTCCAACACAAAGAAATAAAAAAATGTTTGAAGTGATAGATATCTTAAATACCCTGATTTGATCATTACAAACGACACGCCAGTGTTGAGATATCACATGCACCCCATAAATATGTACAGATATTAGGTATTAATGAAAACAAATAAAATTTTAAAAATTGGATAACACACCATTTAAAAGATAAATTTTAGTCAGATTTAGTGGCAAGAAGCACATTATAGTTGTCCATATAGAGAATATATGGCCAACGATTAGAATTAAAATAAAATTTAAAATGGATAATAAAATTAGATTTATGATTAGCACATATAGTATAATCGTGATTTTGACAGTTTTTTAATCTGGATATATGCATCTTCTGTGTTTTGGTGTGCTTAGCTATGCTTTCTTAAGTATATTTTTCTAAATGTTGGGCATGTAGTGTAGCAAAGCAAGGAAACAACAAATAAATGGCTGAGACCTCTGCATTAACAACTTCTCTGCTTTTCTTTCTCTTTCTTCTTCAAAACATAACTTAGGATGGAGTCACTTGTCAGAAATCCAAACACTCTTAGATGCAGTCATTGAAAATAAAAACTCACAGTGTCACTTGCAGAATATGCAGGAAAATAAAATTTACTACAGGCATTTAGTCATAAATGTCCCTTAGTACATGGTGAGCAACACAGAGTTGCCAACAAGCTGCCGAATAACCCGCACCAATGCACATGACACTCAACCTTCTCTATTCAAGCTTATTTTTGTGAGGGTGAAGCCATTATTCATGTGGCTTTGCTGTTATTCCATTAACTTATTTGCTGATCCAAGAATCACTGGTGGAAGACTGGATCAGTATTCTCTTTCTACTACCCATTACTTTAGCTCCAAACTGGATATTTATGTGACACTTTTATGATGGAAAAACAGAGTTCATAAAATAAACCATCTTCCTCTAATATCTCCACACTTCTGTTTCTATTCCAACTCAACAGGAGGGCACCATTCCCACCATAGCTCAGGCCCTTCTCATGCCATGCTCAGTGCATTTCAGTAGTTACCCACCTATCACTTCTGTCTGTGATCTGCTTTCCAGCCAGTCTTGCACACTCCCAATACTTTCTCCAGAAACATCTTTTAAAAACATCATTGCAGCTGGGTGTGGTGGCTTACACCTGTAATCTCAGCATTTTGGGAGGCTGAGGCAGGTGGATCACGAAGTCAGGAGTTCAAGACCAGCCTGGTCAACCTGGTGAAACCCTGTCTCTACTAAAGTTAACAAAATTAGCTGGGCATGGTGGTGTGCACCTGTAATCCCAGCTACTTGGGAGGCTGAGGCAGGAGAATTGCTCAAACCCGGGAGGCAGAGGTTGCAGCGAACTGAGATCATGCCACTGCACTCCAACATAGGTGACAGAGTGAGACTCCACCTCAAATTTTTTTTTAAAAGTCGTTGCTCTGTGCAGAAAGATTTTCTGGCTTTCTATGGTCTACTCATCAATGAAAAAAATCTTTAGCTTAGTATTCAAAGCCCTTCACACATGCCTTGGAAGTAGCTTCCTACTGCTCTTCTTTACTCTCCTACTCATAAATCCTTTCCTCCATCCTGAACAATTTTCCATTTCTTGAACACAAGTGGCTTTGTCCTGTTTTTATGCATTTATTTACAACAGATTCCAGAAGGAGCATCATACCTATCTGGAGTTTGGTAAATCACATCCATAGTTCAAAGTCAAATGCCAATTCCAACTCTTTGGCTTTGCACAGGCAGAAGTAATCTTTTCTTCATCCATATTCCAATAGATGTTCCACATCCTTCATAAAGCATTTAAAATATGCTACATTGAATTACATACTTATGAATATCCCATTTGCAGGAATCAGATCATATGACTCAATAATAAAAATAACAATAATGTAACTGAATCTTCCATGCCAGTGGTCTTTAAAATTTTTATGTACTTGCCTATCCATAAGCAAAATTTCAAGTATGCACCCCAACATATAGATATTTATGTTTAAATTATTTGTATATTCTACTATATGAACACATTCTAGTCATTATAACACACATACAAATGTATACATTGTAAAGAGAGATTCAAATTAATAGAGGTTTTAACAATTTGATTTTGTGAAATGCATCCACCTGATTTTGAGACCATTCTTGACACTAGCAGTACAAAAATTTATCAAATGCTATTCAAGGACTTAATCAGCTTATAAACCAGGTCCATAGATACTGTAAAAAACTAAATAAATCACAACTCATTACATTCATATTAGATTCATGATTTTGTTTCCTTGGAGTCCACTATACACCCTAAAAAAGCATGACTTGTACATAACACATAACTACTAAAAGTGTTTTCAAATCAAAGAAGATTGTTAGGTCGTTGCCTAAAGTCAATTTAGTTTATTACTTGAGTAGAAATACAATTTGTATTTTTATGGCTTTTTATAAATAAAAACATGTTTGCCTCTCCTTCCCTGAAATTCGCAAGAGTTGTATGAGATAAACTCTGTAGGACAGCATAGTTTTCCCATCAGTCACTCTAGACCTACTACGTGTCAGGACCTATTCTAGGTACTAATGAAACACTAGTGAACAAGTAACTCAAATCACTGTCCTCACAGGATTCACATCTCTATGGGAAGAGGTACACAATAAACAAGAAGAAACTAAACTAACATGACATTTTCAGAGATTATAAATGTTAGAAAGAAAACAAAACATTATGATAAAAGCAGAAAATTATTAGGTAATTGTGGGGAGAGAAGGTGTGGTCAAAAATAGTGAGGGTGGTCAAAAAATCTCTTTGGGATTGGGGCACTGGAGCCAACCTTGAATGAAGAGTCAACTATAAGCAACTATGTGGATAGTTCATTAGTCACATAAGCAACAATGTGAATAGCAGAAGGAGCATTTATGGGAGAGTACAAAAGAATTGAGGAAACAGGAATAAGCTTTACATGTCTGAGAAATTTAAAGAAGGCTAACATAGCTGGGGGCTAGTGAGTAGGAGAGGGGAACAAGAATTTCAATCAGGTGCTCTAGAGTCACACAAACTGGGGTCAAATACAAGTTCCTCTATCAACTCTGTGACTTTGGAAATGTTATTCTTAGGCAAAAGGTAAATAAAACCGTTCTTACCTTCTGCACGTGAAATTAACTTGAGATTAACTCTCTAGATAGTTTTCCTAGTAATCTGATAAAAGTTGGAAAGTTAATGATATTATTAATTAATACTGCTTTTGGTAAAAATGACCACTGATTGGTAGATGGCAACTAAGGTGCAGGGATATAAATACATTATTCCATACCTGACGAGGAGGCCATAGTTAGGGCTTTTCAGTTTGGTGGTTCATAAAAGACATGTCCCTAAGGATTTGGGGTGTGAGTTGTTATGAGAGATATTAGTATCTGTGGGTCATAAGACTTCTGAGTCAGGGATACTCTCACAGGTGTCCAAGGTGAGTCTCATTTTATTGTACCTGAGCTGCCTTCAAAGGACACGACATCTCCTAGGCATCTAAATGGCTAGAGAATGAACTGCTGTCTAGACTCCTGCAAGGACTCCTACCAAACAGGAATCCCTGGTGTGGAACGGAAGCTGGTGGTCCCTGTAGGATATCCTTCTCAATACACTGGCCCCGTGTAGCCTATGGTAGCTTTCTCAGTCTGAAGGTTTGGACCCAATGGTGAACGCAAGCTAAATCTGTTTCCTCAATAGTTAAGTAGGAATAATAACAGCACTGGTTTACTCTGAGAATTATAAAACATCATTTTAACATAGTGCTCTTGTGGAGCATCAACATCAATCAAATGATTCCACAGCTGTGAGTTATTTTGTTATTAGCCTCATTATGCTTTTACACGTGAGAAAACTTCAGCTTAGAAAGATAACTGCCTTATTCAGGGTGAACCCTGGGCAACATCAAAGTGAAGATGGTAACCTCTCCCTGGCATCCTAATTGAAATATATGTCACATGTCATTCTTGCAACACTGGTTCAAGGCTATCCAAGTTCCTTTGGCTATTCTATGGTGTGCAGGATACAGAGATGGATAAAAGTTTAGAAGTTCTTCTGCCTCCTAATCTCAACTTGACCTAATGATGTCACTGGGAGAGTAAATCTAAGGAAGATCAAGAAGCTAATGGGATAAATCATCTGTTTCACTTTTTCTCTCTTTCAGTCTGTATCCTCTGGATCATGGACAGCCTATTGATCCTTCTAACTCTGCAGGGAAGCCTCTGAGTTAAAAAGGAAAATAAGTCTCTCAACACCATTATTTATTTGGCTGCACACATGCCTTGAACTGCTGAAATACAAAAATGATGCCAATGCAGTGCATTCAGTTTCCATCTAATCATTTTTTTAAATGTCATGCAGATGATGTTTATCACAATCACCATCATCAACATCATCACCACTGCTGTTGCCAGTGTACCACCATCACCATCGTGCACGTCGACTTAATCATGTCCTTGATTCAACAGTTTTCAACTTGTTTAGACATAAAATAATGACAGAGCTGTGATTGTTTGCCAAAAAAGTGTTTTTTATAAGCATCTTAACAATCAAGTCATAATAACCTAGTTATTTCCATCAACAAAAAATCTGAATTGCATTTGGTTTGTCTGGGTGTAAGCAGAAATGCTCATGTGAATTTAGTGTTTATTACAAATGATGAAGTCCTTTTAACTGGAGCATATTGTAATAATATGTCTGCAAAACAGAATATGTCTGTGAAAGATAACAAAATATTTTAGCATTTGCAATAAAAAGCTATTGAAGTTTCAGTTCCTTTTCAACTCCAACAATTATATCAACATCTACGTTTTATTCTTTTTAAAAAGTATGATGTGTGGCTTGATGTAATACATGTTAGAAAATACAGGGCTAATTAACTTGGTTGAGGTGGTTAGAGAAGGCTTCCATAAGGAATTATATTGTGATTGAGAGAGGAAGGAAGACTAGGAAATGCTTAGGTCAGGAAGAGAGTAGAGGTGGATGATAAGAGAGAGGGAAGTACATAAGACATGAACGGCATATGCAAAGGTTGTGGACATTATAAATTCTGACTAATAAGAAGAATGGAAGAAAGGTCAGTGTAAAAGGAGAATGGTGGGTGGAGCAGAGCCACCATATAGGCAATTTATTTTAACACTGATGAATAGTTTATTCTTTGTTGGTATGCTTCTTATATGCTCACATTAAAGCTACTATATTAATAAAATATTTCTGGGTAATTTATGTTTACTATGTACATAATAGGCAATATTTACTAAGTACATGATTATGAATGAGAAGAGTGTCATGTATTCACAAAGATTTAGAGTTATTGTCTGAGCCTGGAAAATAATGTCAATTCAAAAACATACACCTTGAAAAATATTCGTATATATGTACATATGCATATGTATAAAATATATAATCTCTTTATTCTGATGTGTTCCAAAGGATTTTCTGTGCTATCAAATTTATTTTAAACAAAAGAAATTATGAATAGTGTATAGATCAAATAAACATAGAAAAGTTAAACGTCTTGCTCAACATTTTAAATTATTTTCTTCCATTAGATACTTTATTTCTTCCATCCAAAACTTTGCCTAAATTTTACGTTTATATATTCCATAAATAAAACAGCTAGTGCCAAATAATTTCTATTTTTTAATAAAACCACCTATTTTCCTGATATATAAAACTACTCAACATGTTAAAGATACATAATGTTTATACTTCTTTTATTTTTTTCCTATTTTCTTCATTATGATTTTAAAATGTCATAAGCAGCTTATAAATTTATTGGTAAAATCCTTTGATCCTCATTGCACAGATCATCAGAACTCCTGATCAACTTACACTTCATTGGCCCAGTGTTATTTTATTGAATTTTCCCATTAGCCATATTTGTAGGCTTTCATAACTTAATTTTCTATAATTTTCATTATTTTAGTTAAAACATTTTAAAGTTGAGTAGTTCAACCATTTAAATGTTATTGATTTCATCTGCTTTTCAGGTTATTTATGAACCCACTTTCTTTCTAGTGTTTTTTTTTCACCTAATATCATTCTAAGTGCCCCTTTGATGCCACTTACCCCTTTTAGCCAACATTAATTCACTCAGCTTTATTTTCTTTTTTGCCCTTTCTATCCCTTAGAGCTTAAAAATTTATATTCAATATACTATGTATTCTTCTTTTATTTCTTTCCTTTCTCCGTTTTGATAATGTGTTCTTTTTATGTTCCTAATTCTTGACTGATCCTCTCATGCCACATCCTTTATGGAGCTAAGTTTTCTAATTCAAGCATGTTCCAATTTCCTTCCAGTTGAAGATCTAATTTTTTGATGCTCTTGTTTTGCTGCTTTAGATTTTCATATCTAGTTTTATATTTCATCTATTTGACTTAAGAATTCTAAATAATTGCCTTAAAAGTCCAAATATTATGTTAGGTTTTATTATCAGTTGCACACATAATTATACTGTGAAAGACTAGAACTGGATTTATATATGTGTTGATCTGGGTTTCTTATTTATACAGCTTACATATTTTTCACAAGTTTCTAGGCAATTTTAATACGAAAAGTAATCCCTTAGCTTCTTGGCTTTTTCATTTTCCTTTAGTCCATTGGGATTTCTTTGAATAAATATATGGCAGTGGCTTTATTAATTCATTTCCCTGAGATTTCAAGATTCTCTTACAAATGTATAATTTTGTGGTGAAACTCATTTTAAGTAGTGTAATAGTTCTCATAAACTGACTGCTGTAAAAAAAATAGACCCCAATATATATAATGACTCAAAAACAATAGAATTATATTTCTTATGCATTGCTGAGAGGAAGAGGGTGGCAATGTGACAGTCCTTCGTAAGCCATTCAAGAACCAATGCTGATGGAGACATGCCTTCAACGTGTGGCTTCCACAGTCATGGTGAGTGCCATCTCCATTTTAGCCAGACAAAGGGAAAAAAGGCATGGAGAAGCATGTGACCTGAAGTTAGTCACTCTCACCACCATGTGCATTCCACGGGTAAAATGATGCACACACCACATTTAACTACAGGGGACACAAGGAAATGTGGTTTATCTGTGTTTATAGAAGTAAACCTGGATTTTGGCAAGCAGCTAACAGCTGTGCCACATAAAGTGAAGGAAATATTATTTTTTCCAATACTGGTAGAGACTGTAAATAATAAATGTGAAAAGGAAAAGAAATAATAAAAAGTAAAAGACGTGTGATGTGATAATTTTCTGTAGAAACGCTTTCAAGCTAAATCTTGTATAGGATAACCACCTATATGGTTTTTAAAATTTTTGTGTCAATACTGTGTGCTAATTATGAATGTTAAAACTTTATAAAATAACAAGGTGGGAGTGGTTATTTGTCTCAAAAGCAATTGTGCTATACAGTACTATACAGTTGTACTATATAATGCAATTTCAGAGACCTAAGCATGAAGAAAGAAAAAAATTGACGTAAGCCAAGAAATGTTTAGAATTAACTATATCACTGATAAGTGTTTCAAACATGTGTCGTCAACTCAGAAGAAATGAACACTTATTTTTTTATACCCTGATGTCCTGCAGATGAACTTGAACTGCTGGCCAGAGAAGAGCCATTAAGGAGAAGCCTCTAAAAAATGCTACTAGGCCAGAGAAGAGCCATTAAGGAGATTTCACAACTTGAACCTCTAAAAAAATGCTACTAGGGTTCAACATCAAAATTTTGGAAGATGCAGCATTAGTCTCAGAGAAAGTGGGAAGAAAATTATAATGTTAGAAATAAAAATCAAGTAAATGGTACTTTGATAAGTAAAACGACTGTTTAATTGTCTTGGTTGGCAGGCTGAACCAAGAACTGAAATAGATTTCAGTTTAATGTGTTTTCATAACAATGGAAAAACTGACACTCTAATCTCTAATTACAGCTGCCCCCTACCTACTGTACAGGAATGTTGTTAGGACAAGTAAGATAAAATATGAGACGTGCTTTGAGCTTCTTAGTACAGAACTATAGAAATTCAATGAAGTTAAGGTGTTTATTAATATGATCATTATGATAGTCTCAGTTTCTCCCAGTTGGGTTTCAGAAGAGCTTCCAATCAAAAGTGGATTTATTTTTACATTAATATTTAGGAAATGATACATCACACAAAGCTTCCTGGAAGGAGTATTTTCTCTGAAAATACTAGAATTCTCTGTATTATTTCCAGTGCAGTGAGTTCACTGAGTCTGAATTTTAGTTTGTCTATTTTTATATAGTATTGAGTCTTCATGACCCGAAAATGAAATATCCCTTTGCTTTTTAACAGACACACTTCCAAAACTAAATCAACTGCTTGGCAATCCTGTGAGGATAAAGGTATGCTTCTACATTTTACTTGAGTTACACTATATCAACTTCTCAAAAGTGACATGCAAAAGTTGCAATCTGCTTTTTCCACTCGGATTCAAGACATATTAGAGAAGTTGCCAAAAGACTGACTAAACTAAAATAAAGAGACACCAGGTCATTGCTAAAGAAAAAAAAATCAAATTTTTCCTTATAAAGTGTCATAAAAATAACACTTGTTTTAGAAAGGCAATGCTTCTACATCTTTTGAGTAGAAAATATTTTATGATTGAAAATGCAATGTAGGTAAACAGACTATATAGATCTTCAATAAATTAGGACATTAAAAAATTTTAAAAAGTTTTATGAGGCAACTCATGGTCCCTTGCTGGTTTTACTTTTCTCCAGGGTATTTATCATCTGATACATTTTTCATTTGCTTATTTGCTTAATGAACTGACTGTAGAACTCTACGCTATAGGTTAGCCACTAATCACATGTGGCTAATTCAATTTAAATTAATTAAAATTGAAAATTCAGTTTTTAATCTCAATGACCACATGTCAATTGCTACATAGCTACATGCAGCTGGTGGCTACTGTATTGGAGAGTAAAGAATAAAACATTTCCATTGTCACAGAAAGCTCTGTTGGACATTACTTTTAGTTAATAACACTTTATATTCAATCAAATTTATACTGTTTATATTTTGTAAAACAGAATTCAAGATATTAGTTCAACACTGAAATTATTTTTCCTATCTAATGCATGCCTGTATATATTTTATAATCAACAGTGTGAATGATAAAGTTATTACTAAATAAAGACTTCTTCTGTGGCTTTAGGGATAAAGAGCCACAAACTTGTCTGCTGTCCTCAGCAGATAAATTCTTTATGATAGTATAGTTGGAAAGCATCAATCAAATAGGACTTCTAAGTCCTAAAATAAGTTAAAATTTCCTACCATGAATTGGGATATGCTGAGCACTAGATATTTTCATATGCTCATGGTATAAAAATGGGGTCAATTTTATTACACCATTTACAGATGAGGAAACTGCTAGTTGAGAAGAGTTAACATGTACCAGGATACTAACTTTTCCCACTCCTCTTACTGTAAATCATACTCCTGATTTCAATACTTGCTATATTATTTTAACCACACGGAAAATTCAACTAATCATGTTTTATTTGAAATTAGCTTTGGTTTTAACCCATGCTAAATTTTCAGCCTAATGAAGTGCTATATTGGAGATGACCTAACAGCTGCCTATTAATTTTAACCAAATTGCAGTATTTTCTTTTGGCTCCATGCCACCTTTTCCCCATCCTCACTGCCTTGATTTTGTAAGGCTGTTTGTGCTGATATCTGCAAAAATATCCCACCCAAAAAGCCAGTATTTAAGGTGAAAATTGAGGTAATTTTCAACACCCCAATGGCTATCCTTTCATGACAAAGGTAAATCTACAATGCATGCATTCCATGTGAAAATCTCAAGTCCTTTGTGAAAAAAAGAAGGGGTGTATATAACAAGTTAAGTAATAACTAACTAGAGTAGTTTCTATATTAAGTATAACTCAGTTATTTTCAAATCTAATGAATAAATTTGGCCTGACACATCCCTATTCAGGGAAGCTGTAGTATACTTCCCTGAGTGTGAATAAGAGGAATAAGCTCATCAATGATTTCTCTATTTGAAAGGTTTAAATATGTGCTGTGAACATTATTCTACGTTATCATGATGTCCTCAGGGTGTTTTCTGTTTTTTGTCCCATTCAACTTAGAATGATCCATCCATTCACTTATTCACACATTCAACAACATTTAATAGACACCTGCCATGTACTGGACATCACTAAATATTGGGGATACAAAAATGAACACACAGTCTTTGATCACAAAGAGCTAAATTTTGGTGCTAAACACATGAATTGGGTAGAATTTACCAAGTATATTAGTATAAACATTCATACATTATTTTAGAAAGTTGGAGAGTTTCTAATTCAGCCTGGAAAAATCTGAGTAGGCTTCTTAGAGAGGGTTATCTCAGGGCAGATTCTTAAGAGATGATGATGATGATAATGATGATGATGATGAAAAATCAGAAAAAAGGAAAGAAGTAGTTTTGGTAATTTTGGTTAGACTAGACATAATAAGCTATGGCAAAGAAGCCAGAATTTTTTCTGTGAAGGAGGAGGGAAGATTATCTGGGTGTGTGACCACACACATCAAAACATACTCATACATTTTGTGCATTAAAAAAGACCACAGAATTAGACTTGTAGTCATCCATTGTGTAATTTCTCTACTTCGCATCCTCCCTGTTCCCAATAAAGTTTGTCTTGATTACACAAGGCTGTTTGAATGATGGCATTCACTTTATAAATGTAAAGCAAATTCCTATTTGGGAGCCAATCAGCAGTTTGTATGTGCATCGATAAACCAGAAAACCACTGCTACTCTGTGGTCCCATGCCAACAGGGTCAGGGAGACGCAGGGAACGCCATAGTCTCATTACAACATAGGTACCTGCTATAGTCTGAACGCTAAAGTCCCACTAAAATTCTTAGGTTGAAATCCTAGCCCCCAAAGTGATAGTATTAGGAGGTGGGGCTTAACTCATGAAGACAGAGCCCTCATGAATGAGAATAAGGGGCCCAATTGAGTTCCTTACAAAATGGGCCCAACAGAACTCAATAGCCCTTCCACCAAGTAAGGACAGAGAACAAGAAGATGGCCTCTATAAAGAAGACATCATCTTGATCTTTGATTTCCCAGCCTCCAGAACTGTGAGAAATAAATTTCTGTTGTTTATAACCACGAGTCTGTGTTATTTTGTTACATCAGCCTGAACAGGTTAATACTCAAACTGATTGAACTGAACTGACTCTTGTACCATATTCCAGAAGACACTCTACCAATAAAATACTTGTCTGGAGTAGGATTTAAAGAATCCCAGAGACTGTTTAGATGCTCTCCAAACCAGCTTTACCCATCTTTTAGAGCATACAGCTGATTACATTCCCCAGCTCCACTTGCAAGTAGATCTGGCATATGACTGAGTTCTGGCCATTCCTCTCTAGGATTAATGTAGTAATTTTCCAAGTCATTTCCCTTCTTCTGTCCTGTCTCCCTATTCTCTACAAGGCAGAAACTACAATCTTGCAAAAATGTATAAATCCGATCATGTTAAACTTTGCTCCCAACTCTACAATAATTTTCAATTCCTACAACTCCCTATAAGAATCCATCATAGCACTGATTTCCGTGACCTTAGTTTCTGTGTTCTATAAAATCTCATAGTTCAAATGCTCTAGCAATGCTAGCTCATTTGCTATTCCCAAGATGCATTTGTTCTTCCCTCTCCCTGGAACTGTTTCCCCAGATATCCATTATGGGTCACCTGCTCACCATCTTCAGATTCCTGCTCAAATGACGCGGGAATGAAGACACCTTTCTGGAAGAGCAAACTGGCCCCTCTTTACCTTGTGCCTCCACCAGCTGGTTTCCTTCCTGGCTTTGTGTTTCCTCATGATACATATTAAATAGTGGCAATATGATGCTAATAATAATCACGTTGCTGTCAATGGCTTGAAAGGAGGATATGTAGCTTTAATTATTCCCTCATAATTTCAATCATTCTTGTATATCATTTGTGAAACTTTCTGGCTCTCATTTTTTCTCATGTCTGAGTTGTTCACTTAGTCATTTATTTAATTTTTCCTACTTATTTGCTGAGAAGTCACATTGTATCAGGCACTGTATCAGACAATGCAGACAGAGCAGTGACTGAGAAGGCTTCCTACACGGGTTAACAGTCTTCATGGAGTTTAATCCATTCGGAAAGCCAGACACTAACCATTAATTATAAATATGAGTGTTGAAAAAAAGACACAAAGCACACACAGCAGAGTAATCATAGAGTCCAGTTATGCCAACTGGTTTCCCCTAATGTCCTTTGGGCCATAGTAATTTATAAGTATATTCTGACACTACTTATTTACAGGGGGAAAAAGAAAGGGACGAGAGAGGGAACCAACAGTTACTTAATGCCTGGTATACCATGAATACATACTGGAAGGTTCTCTAAAACACCAAAGGTAGTTATTACTCTTCTCACTTTCAGACACGGGGAATCCAAAGCTCAGATGAACATTATTATTTCCACTATAAAGAGGAGTAACTTAAGAAATGAAACTCTTCTTAATACACACACACTCAATCATGCGCTTTATCACAGTGCTACCTATAAGGTAATCTACAGAGAAACTATTACTGTATGGCAGAACATAAATCAATGTACAGTTTCCTTTCTCCAGAAAGTGTTGCCACAGAAAATGTCATCAGAACTAAACAATATGTTTTGTAACTAATTTACAATCTGTGCATTCTGAAAGGGGCAGTGAGGAGTAGGATTGCAGTAAGATAAGAAGACAGCATGGTAGGATGGATTCCAGGAAGTAAAGAGCGCAGGGTAGAGACACGAGGAGATGGGGCAGCAAAAGGCATGGGTGGAGAGCTAACAAGGAGTCATATCATACAAAAAAATTTCTATGAGCCTATCTTCATAATAATGAGAAGTCACTAATGACTTATGAAATTTGATTATCATAAAGAATGTTCTGGTCATACCCAATTAATCATTTGAGTTCTTTTGCATGTGCAAATTATATTTTTACATCCATTATAAAGGTTTCCATTCCACTTTTAGTAGTTTTCTTATCCATTAAGTTCTTTTCATAGTAAATAAATACAGATATTGATGCTTTTTAGTATTTTGGTAATTACTTTATATTGTTTGTTGTTTGCTCCTTGATATGTTTTGTTAATTTTTTCATGTAATAAACAACTTCAATGAATTAATGGAATAATTTTTATTTTCATATTATAAGAATATAGTTATTACTTGATTTCATGGAGCATTTTAGAGATCCAAAGGTCTTTTAGATCTTATGAAAATATTCCAAATCCTTAAAGTGTATCAAGGACCCAAGAGATTCCTTTTACTGTGAAGTGAATTAGAGGTCCAGGCATATTCACTGGTGGTTCTAGTTTCTCCAAGATATCACCAACTGACCATGAAAAAATACACAATTTCTCTGTTTTTCTTTTATCACATACAAAGTAAGGCAATACTATACACCCAATTCCTGTTTGTCTCATGAAAGACAGTAAACAGATGAATTAGAAAGCAGATAATGACATACATAATTAGGAAGTAGAATAAAGTATTCCCTGTGCTTTGGAGAAGAATATTATTAATTCTAAGGCATAACTATAATTACAATCTATTTCTGATTCTTAAAGTAAGGGAACAGAGAGCAGCTCAATTCAAATAGCAAGACAGAATTTTCTGATTTCTGTATCTTTCCTTATGTTTCACTATATTTTTACCTTCTTTGAACTCTTAAGGCTAGTGGTAGGCATTTTCAATCCACTACAACATAGGTTTTCTCATTTAAGAATCATCTGTTACCCAAACATCCTAAAAAGGAAAATGGGAGACTAGATGAAAGGTCCACAACAGACAATGCAGTATTCAAGCCTCCAACACTTGATATTCAACTCTTCTTCGAGCTATATGAGTAGCTTCTTGACAAATATTTTGTTTCAAAATATTCTCAACATCTGTATCTCCTGACTCAAGTAATAGAAGGAAATGCAGTTTAATAGACTTCCTTGTAACAAAATGTGAAGAACAAATCAAATATTATATGTAATTTACCTTATGCAAACTTGCAGCATCGGATTTTGAAATGTTGGTCAACTTAAAGCTATCATGAGTAAAGTTCTTGAGCAATATAACAGTTATTTTCCTTTTTAAAAATCCCAAAGTACAAAATAACTATTATGCACATAGTGTTTGGTTATTACAAAATGTTCTTATACATTCTGCTTTCTTTTTTCTTTTTTTAAAGAAAGACAGAGCCTTGCTCTGTTGCCCAGGCTGGAGTGCAGTGGTATGCTCACAGCTCACTGCAGCCTCAACTTTCCAGGCTCAAGTGACCCTCCCACCTCAGCCTCCCAAGTAGCTGAAACACAGGCACACACCACTACCCTTGATTAATTTTTGCTTTTTTTTTTTTTTTTGAGAGATGGGGTTTTGCCATGTTGCTCAGGCACGCTTCTATTCTTACAATTCCATTATGTATGGACTTTCAATTAACCATTCTCACCTAGTAAGTTTCCATGATTTATCCAAGTTTGAAAGCTGGCTTTCAAGCTCCAAATTGAGTGTTTTTGTTAAATACATTGCAGCTAAATCTAAAAGTGCTTTTACAAACAACATAGGTGACAAATTCAAATGCTTACAGGGCCAGATAGTCAACATAAATGTGCAATCAGGTCAGATGTGGAATGACGTGAACTGCCAGCAAAGACCACTACCTAAGTATGAAGGCTCTACTTCACAATCATTTGTTGCCATGTGGGATTAGGAAACTAAAGTTACCCAATCATTCTACTTTAAAGAGAATGTAAAAATACTAATTTTGCAAGTATCTTCTGATTTTTTAAATGATGGCAATAATTAAAATTTGCACACAATACATTTGCAGGCGGCACAGAGAAAGTAGACTAGCAACTTGTTTCTTCTGTTGTATGTATTCCTATCTGATAATCAAATGAGAAAAGATAACCCATTTTACAGATAAAAACACTAAAGGTCAAGAATTTATCTGTTTAAGGTCACACAGGCTAGCAAGTGGCAGTGATGTGACTCAAAACTCAGCCATTATTCTTTATACTTCACTGCCTTGATTAGTTTTTGATGTATCCAGAAATTAGAGAGAAATCAAATTATGCCATTATATAATTGCATGCTTCTATTCTATTATGCTGCATTATGCTGATTGAGCCATTGATATAGCACACTCTGCTGTGCAGATATTTCACAGCCACTGTAACTTGGCTGTCACAACCTAGGGGTTGATTTAAGCATTTGTTCGTGGTATTAGAATTCCCAGGGTGGTTACCAATAGAATAAGGGAGAAAACTGGAGGATAAAAGTGGGTAATTTCCAGTTAAAATTACCATATTGCAATTTTGTTAGTTATCAGACTTAGTACACAGCAGCTTATCTGACAAGAAATTGTCCTTTCGGGCGTGATTCAACCTAGAGATGTCTGATTTTCTCATATGCGGTGTCCAGATGGTCCTTTCTGCTCTATGTTGAGACCAGGAGGCATAAAGGCCATTTCTAAACCAGAGACAATGAAAGTAAGTGCAGGGTGGAAATGCGTAAGACTGGTCAACATAATGAACTCAATCAGACTATATTTTTAAAGTTAATTCCCTATTACTGACGTGGGCAATTGATGAGGGAGAGAAAAGGGTAATACCTTTTAGAGATTTTGTTGCTAGAGGTGCTATTACATGTGATTAGCAGCTGATTAGATAGAATCCGTGGTCATGCAGGCTCTGAAATAAAATCTGGAAAAGCAAAGAGAGGGCTGACAAAAGGCACAACAGAAGCCTAATGTTCTACTTGAAAAATAGTGTTTCTTCTTTTCCCTGCAGAATTAATTTTGTGTCCAACTTCTCTATCTCCTACATGCTAATGACAGGAAGGATCAGTGTGTTGAGGAGGAAAAAGGTATAAAGAAGTTGGCTAATAAGAGTCAATGGTAAATAAACCAGGTAGGGTGGAACACATAAACTGCACAGTAAATACTTAAACAAAATCCTCTAAAATGCCCAATTTATGATAATATCTTATGAGCAGCTCTAATATACAACATTGGTTATTTGCATAGGATATTACACAGCCATCTATTACAATATTCGACTAAAAGAAAATACCTCAAAACACATTTTGTTCATTTGGAAGTACAATAACTTTGTCAGTTAAAATTTGGAAAGCTTCCCAGTTTTCAGCCATAAAATGATAATGCTTGACATATCATTTAAAAGTGGAATCTCCTAGAAGTTAATTCAGTTGACAGGGTCGCATTTAGACTTTATTTTTTTCTTATGTTTTTTTGCATTGAAAATAATTCCCAAATCCTATTCTTTAAATCACTGGAAGCTACTATAGCAATTTATGGCTCTGTTCACATTCAAGGCACCTCTGAGATAGAGAGCTACTTAAAAAAAAATACCCTCTGCAATACAGATCATGGAATTCATGATGTTTTCAGAAAGTGAAACAAACCAGAGACACTTATTTGTTGAGGAGATTTGTTTGATTTTAGCAATATCATTGTTTTGTGATGATTCAATTCAGTAGGATAGTGTTGGGTTTAAGAGTGTGGACACTGGAGGTAGCATGTGTCCACACAGCCTCAGTTTTCATATCTATAAAATACAATTATCACAATATCCAGTTCCTCAAAGATTGTTATAAATAAAAAGAAAGATTATAAAGCACATATAAAGTGTTTAAGAGAGTGTGCAGTACATAAGCTTAATAAATGGAAATTAGAAGTTTTTATTACGACGTATTTCTCGTGTTGTAAATCTAATGGCCTGATATTTAGGGCTTCCTCCTTCTGAAAATCTCTGCCTCTGAAATTTGGCTCTCTATTGATTTACACTCTGCCTTTATCCACCAAAAACTGGAGATTCCCAAGGGTTAAGGCAGCCTCCTCCATCTGTGCAGACAGTCAGTGACCACTGCTCTAGCCCATAAAGAATCAGCTTGCTGAGTTCTATACCTTCTTTAGTCCAGGCCATCACAAGGAGATTTCCAGAATATTCAAGCTGGATTTATCCACAGTACCTAACTCTTCTTTGCTCAGGAGTAGATTCCTTGCTTTCAGCCTTGTTCCCCTTTCAATATAGCTTCTTACTCTGATCTTCTATTTAGAAAGTTATTTAACTTTCCCTTTCCCCACATTTACTGATATCACTCCTTAACACTACCAACTTTGTCAAATTCTCAGAAGAAATTTTCCTAATGACTTGGGTGCACAAGTTTCCAAATTACCCATGGAACAAACATATGTTTCTGTCAGAGGCCAAACTCTGATGGTCTAGGGGCCACACTGGTCCCAAAGATATATTAGAGCAGTGAGTAAACATTTTTTGAGCACCAATGCCTTTATATCAGGCATGAATTTTCCAATTTATATTTTTGACAGATTCTCTACCAGTTTTATTACTTTACTCCCATGAGTTACCTGCCAGATCTCACTTGAGTTCATGACCTTGCTACAGCTTGGCTTCATCATCTGAGGGTTTTGTCAAGTGGAAAATATCAGGAACGTACAAGCTTCTAATCTATCACCATTTGATTTGCTCCACCAGAGGTTCCAGAATTACCACTCCGCATCTTTCCGTTGCCTAGGTCTGTGGGTTTATGTGGAACCAAGGTCTCCAGTTCCATAGGCTTTGCGGTTTAGGTCTTTTATTTCCTTCTGACCATAGTAAAGGCACCCGTGAAATGATTTCTTCTGACCTTAACCTCTCTCTCATTCTCTTGCTTTCTTCTCATTTCATATCCTCTTCTTCACAAACCAAACCATAATTTCACAAAAGACCTAATATAACTGTGTAAAAACAGCCTCTCTCCTATCCACCAACGCTGAACACTTAATGTATTTCTATTAGTTTGTTGTTTGGTGGTTTCCCCTTCATCATTACAAGATGATTACATAGGGAACGCCTTTTAAAAATATGATGCCAAGGTAAGGAACAAAAAGGCAATGAGGAGAAATGAACAATGCAAACGAATCCATTTTGATTTCCTCTTTACCACTAAGCACAAGACTTGGTCTCCTCTGAAAGATTTATGAGGTTTCCTACAATAAAGGAGGCTGGATTACAGCTATGCTTACTTTATAAAATGAAATTCTGCCATCATAGGTAAGGGTTCATGGCTGTAATTATTTCAGTGCTCTTCCTAGTCAATGTGTCTTGCACAGCTGAGCCAAACCCTCTCTCTCACAGGCAGGCAGGCCATTTCATAAGAAGTCTGAAAGCTCCCACAACTTTGTGTGACCTTGCATTGAATAACACTGGAAAATTGATTTGGCTCTAGTAATAAAAGACCGTCTGCATTATCTGCATTCTAATTATAATTAATATAAGCAGGATAACTGCTGTATTATTTACGATTAGAGCTATGGTGAGCACAGTGTAATAATAATCTGCTACATAATTTTTTATTGATCTGATGGCTTTATTGCAGAAAAAACAAAATGCTACACCACTGCATAACTAAAATTGCCTTTCTTGACATGAGTGTTTAGACAGAGGATTTCATTTAACATTTCTTTTATCTGATCAAATTCTCATAGTTTTAATATCATAACAAGTGTGATGCTACGGGATCTTTCAATTTCCCTCTTTGGAAAGAATTGAAGAACAGGCATAATTCATTCAGCCAGGTTTCCCATTCTTTACTCACTGAGTATCATTAATTCCCTGACACAACAGTTGTCATACATTTCATTAACAGGAATAGACAAGGGCTCAGAAAGAAGTGGCTTTGAGTTAAGGGAATGCTATCTCTCAACCTAAATAAACTCTCCTTTTGAGCATAATGACTAGTGCAGTATAGAGGTAGTCATGAGTGTATTTTTCTTGAATAGAAAAAAAAAGTTAACCGTTAAAAATATTAGTGGAGAAACTCTTGGGGAGGGCAAAGATCTTTATGAACCTAGCTGGCAGTGTTCACCATTCTCTACTGTGTCTTGGTTATAAAAGCTTGCTTCAGGTATATAATAATTTGAAAAATATCATATACAAAGGAGTGAATAAACATTTGTAGGAAAGTAAACATAAGAATATATATGGTGAGGATTTCTAATTAGCAAAGGAATTAAAACCTGGCAATTATTTTTTTCTCATGTCCAACTTTAATAAATAAAAGTTGAGTATATTAAATGACAAAATTATAAAAACAGTTTTATTTATAATTGGTCAGATTTGCAAAATTTTACAAAATTAGAAATATATAATATATATATATATATGTTATAGTTGGTTTAACCTAATTATGATGGCATCTGAGAATCAAACCTTAAAATACTTAGCTACTTCCACAATATTATCAAAGGGATTTTAATCCTACTGTACTATTTTGAAATGTATATTCAAATCACATTTCACAGATTTACTATATGTTTCCTGAATATTATCTCAGTTGACATTAACATTAACAAATCATATAAGGCAGGAAAGACAAGTGTTATTTTTTGAAATATGTAAAAACTGAGGATTGAACAGCTGGGAAGTGGCAAATTCACATCTAAGCATTTTATGCCCTGACCTATGATCCTGAACTTTTAATAATATCATGCTCTTTAGTGATTTGTTTGATTTAAATTAGGTTATTGGTGCACTAAGTCTCTATAAAACAAACTTGTTCTTTAGATACTTGCAGAAATATAAAAATTATATAAACTCTCAAAGAGGAGTCAGGCTTAAGAGACCTCTTCTAAATGAGCATACTAAACATCATCATCATCATCATCATCAACATCATGGCAACTGACATCTATGGAACCAGAACATAATGAATATTCTCTCATTATAACCAAACATATGAATAAAGTAATGGTTGGGCAGAAGCTAGACAAGTTGCCCAATGTCACAGTGTAAGCTAGTGTTAGATTTAAGGTCCTGAACACTGAGGTGCATTAAAATCAGAGTCTGTGCCATTGTTTCATATCTGTCATGTATCAACTTTCCAAATATATATCCTGTGAAGACTGGCTTACAATTATTTTAGTAAATAAATAAGCCCAAAATGTAATTTTCTTTCCTTTTTGTGGCTAAAAAGGCAGTAACAGAAGTATACAATGTGTTTTCCCAGAAAGAGTCATGCTCAGAGTTCTCAAAGACATGCGTATTATTTGAACATTTCAGAATTTTATGTGATAGGCATGCCAACATGATTTAAAACTTATTACAGTGAGTGGCTGCTGACTATCATTTTGAAAATTATAACTCTGTAGCCTTCATTTTCAATTTAATTATTTGTTTACTAGGAAATTTATCTTTCTTGGGTGCCATTATAAAATGTGGGGCTCTTTTGACAAAAAAAAATGAGACTTGATTGTTAATATATTAATTTTAGACAAGACATATAAGTAAGCATGATTGATAAAAAAAATGTGCTATTTGAAAAAAGGCAGTAGAAATATGAAAAAATATATATATTTAAGTTCTTCCCTGGCACAGATTTTCATCTTCCAATCTCTTGTTCACTTCTCTCCCTTAGTTGTTCTGTGAAATAGTAGCTAGAATGAAATAAATCCAGGACTAACAGTCAAGGTTTCATTCCAATTAAAGAGTTTCAGCAATTTCCTCCTGTGTTAATTTCAATATCTGGATGACAGCAATCAGAAGTAGAATAACTGTCTTTGCTGCAATAGAGCAGATTAACTCCATAGCAGGTTTTCCTGATGTTAGCCAGGCCAGTTTGGTAACAGGAAGACTGATGTCCATGATTCACTGCGCTAATCTGCTTCTTTTCAAAGGACATGGCTTAGGTCGAGCAAATATAGTCACAAATAATTCCATAGTACATGTCCCTAATTTTTATACTTTATTCAAAATGTGATCTGAAAAGTTTAGTAACCTGCTATTAGCAATATTAGTAAAATTTTTCTAGAAATTCTAGCCATTGTAATAAGGCAGGAAACAACAACAATAATTATAAAGTCAAGAGAAAGATTATCAAAAAGTCATTTAAAATTATCAATAATTAGAGAAACGTTCATATCAGATTTTGAAAAATCAATGGCACTCTTACAAACTATTACCAGAAAAAAATATAATTGCTACATAATTTTATTCACAAATTATAGTAAAGCTGCTGACTAAATGGGAATACCTTACAAGCAATATACATGACCAGTACAAAAAAAGGTACTGATCTGAATTTAATAATGCAAAGAAAGACTGAAAGTAGAGAAAAATGTTGAATGCCAAATTTTAATTGCCAATATAATTTATAAATGCTAATATAATATTTATAAATGTAATACAGTGTTAAAATCCTATCAAGTGTTTTTTTATTGAACCAAAGAATATGATTTCTCCTATCTAGTAGAATAAATAGATAAAAATAAAATAATTTGAAAAGGAGTAATACAAGATAACATGCTAAAACATGCTACTAAAGTATAAAATCAAAGGAACATGCTATAGGAACAAGAAATAACAAATGCATAGATAGAAGCAACTATTACAATATCTAGAATGTGTGAGAATTTACTTATTTGGTGAAACAAATCAGTTTTGGGAACATTTCATTCTACTGAAAAGTAAAAATTATTTAATACTGCACTTAAAGCCATTTACTACCATAAACATAAGATGGAATGCAGTTCAAAATCAGTTAGAGGGGCATAACATAGTAACTATGTTGACTAAGAGTTGACTGCTTTGCTTTCAATTCTCTACTCTCTTTGTATAAGTTACTTAGTCTCTCTGGGCTTCAGTTTTGCCAACTATTAAAAAGAGATAATAAGACTGACCACTGCTATAGCATTATTGAAAGCACTAAATAAGTAAATATGTAAAGTGCTTAGAAAATTGTCACACAGTCAAGTCCCCAAAAGTGTTGGCAACTATTATACTTACTTGTTATATTTATTGTCATTGCTTATTAAATATAGTAATTAAAAATAAAAATGTTAAAAGAAAAAACCCAAAACACCTATGTATTTAATGTCCAAATGAATGGTCTTTCCAAGATTTATAGGAAGCAAATACATCATAAAATGGAAAAATTCATAAATTTGACAACTTTTCAAAAGTAAAAGTTTAAAAACGTTTGACTTTTCAAAAGTAAAATTTTCAGTAATCAAAAATTAAAATTTCAGTAAATAAATGAAAAATTCTTTTTTACTCTGACAATGTAGAGATAAGAATTCTAAGAAATGAAACTTAAAGAACAAATAATATATTGTAGAATAATTATCAGTTTAAATTGATGTATTTATAGCTAAAATATTATATACAAGAAAAGGAAATTACAAAATAAAAAATAAATTTTTATTTAGTAATAAAATGGAAGACAATTTGAAGAGCTCAACATTTAAACCTACTTAAATATTGAAGGCTCAAAAAATTGGTAGTATTGAAATCTCACAAGATATAGAGAATCAAATAAATTACTCACGGTTGTTACAAACAAATCCTGATATACTACAATATTGCATGGCAAAATATAGATATCAAGATTTTAAAATATATGTATCTTTGAGCCACTATTTCCATTTCTAGTTCCGTTTTCAAGAGATGATGACTACATATGTGAAATGAAAATCTGGCATGAAAGCAGTCAGCATAGCATTATTTCTATTAGAGTGATGCTAAACTGACAATATATCCAATATTAAAGTATGGCCAAGCAAATTTTGGCCTCTCCATACATTAGTATATTATTCAGAAATAAAAAATGACTTTTACAAAAGTAGCCAGTTGCAATTAATCTAATCTAATACCAATACTCAGTTTATCAACTGAAGTTCTATAATAAATACAATCTCTAGCTAGTATATTTGAAAATACTGTAATACAAAGAGTTTTAAAGGTGGTCTCTATGGGTCCGGTTTTTCTTAATTCTAAAAATGGCAAGTCATTTAGAAAAAGCAAGCAATATGTATTTTAGAAATATATACATATGCAATTAAGCTATTTTTTAAGAGATGGGGTCAGGGTAATGTATAAAATATACAAGGTAGAGGTTTATTGTTGGGGAAGGAACAGTTTACTGCGAGGTGGATTGACAAGGATAAAGGCACGCATACACAGAATGTCATCGTGTGGTTTCAGCTCTTAATCTGAGTGTTGTGTCCACGGATGTTCTTTGTGGTTTTGCTTCATAATCTATATATGTTGCAGTTATTCTTGTGCTTATCTCACATATAAAATAATGTGTTAAAAGGAATAAGAGCAAAAATATCTCTCAGAAAGATATTAAAAAGAATAAAGTTCAAATCCTGCCTTTGTTAGAAATACGCTGTCATTCTTTGCTATGTCACCACTGACTTCTCTGCACTTTCTCTATTTATCTTTTACATAGGCTTGCATGCTCTCAAAATTGTGATGAAAAGGAACTCAGGCAATTGGAAAGTGACTTTATGTAAAGTTATTTTTCACTATTCCTTCCCAGCAATTTAAGAAGTAGCTAGCTAGTTGGATGGGAATGGCAAGAAGAGGCAGATAAAGTTATCATACATGACATAGCCGTAGTCAGGGTTGCTTGCAAGACTTTGGCTTCTAGAGCTGAAGTCCCATATCCTTCAATAGAGAGGAGAATCATATTTGTAAATATTGCCCAAAGGAACATAAGAGGATTATGGTTACTGACCCTGTCACATTTATCAAAAAAGTCTATCCTAAGCTGATGGATCTAAATATAAATACAGTGATGGATTCAAGCAGATTTTTACAGAGTAATCTGTATTTACACACACACACACACATACACACACACACACACATTGTCAGCCTAAAATAGAGACAAAGGAAAACAATAACTACTTCTTGTAATGTAGCAACATTATCATTATATATACACATCATTATTTATATATGTGTATATATGTGTGTCTATGTGCATATGTGTCTGTGTGTGTGTGTATGTATGTTTGTTTTGCCCCAAATTAGACATTAAACCATGTTATTTTAAATGTAAATGCAAGTGTAGGTGAGCCCAGGATATGAGGCAAAATTAAAATGTCCTGAGTAATAAGAACTAGAGTTATAAGAATTTTAGAGGAAATAAAGCCAGAATAAATTACAAAATATTATGTATATATGTATTGAAGATTGTCTATATCCATGGGGAGTCCAATATTGTTTTTCATGAACCTATATTCACTAAATGTCTCCAAAGTTTTCTCAGTAATTAGTTATAACATTTGCTTGAAATAGGGCCATTTTAAGAATAAAATATGTATTAACATAGCTAGTTTATTACTCTTTTTACTCTATCCTTTCACAATGAAACATTCCAAATACAGTCCTGAAGTTGAACAATGGGTATAAAAACAATGAAATATTTAAACAACTTGATACTTCACACTGGCAGGGGATCAATTATGTTTTCTATCAATTAGTTGACCAATTTACTCTTTTATTCAAAATGTTTAAAATATATTATCTTCTAAACTCTGCTAGGTGTCTGAAATCTAAAATATAAGGTTAAAATATAATTACTATCCTGCTAGATCCAAATTTAATTGAGAAACAAAGTAAAAAAAGTAATCTCACCTCAAGGTTGTGAGTAATGTCATAGCAATATTCTATAACAAGAAAATGGAAACTATATTCTTGCTGAGTATTAAGTATATATAATTAAATACATGTGATGATTCATTCTTTAGTAAAGTTAATATGTTTGATGAAATGTTCAGAAAAGTTATACACATTTTAAAACCTAATATTAATATAAATTCAGTTATTTTTATAACCCTGCCTTCCATCATGAACAATTCTTTTTCTTTTTCCTTTTCTTTTATTTCATTTTTTGAGACATTGTCTCATACTGTTGCCTGGGCTGGAGTGCAGTGGTGCAATCTCAGCTCACTGCAACCTCTGCCTCCCGAGTTGAAGCAATTCTCCTACCTCAGCCTCCTGGGTAGCTGGGATTACAGGTACCTGCAACCGTGCCCAGCTAATTTTGTGTATTTTTGGTAGAGACGGGGGTTTCACCATGTTGGCCAAGCTGGTCCTGAACTCCTAACTTCATGATTCACCCATCTCGACCTCCCAATGTGCTGGGATTATAAGCGTGAGCCAACACGCCCAGCCCAATTCTTATAATTCTAAAAGACGGGGTACAAGAAAAGAAGATGAGGATAAAATGTATCCCTGATTTTTTTTTTTTTCTCAAGAAAAGGATACTTTTACTGGTGGAAGTACTTTTTTTCTGCTGTAAGAAAATGCAGGTCAGCAAAACTGGCTTGCTGAAATGTCAGCTCAGTCATCTTTTCCATGTCTACTCCACACTGCTGCTTTGCAAGGTAGAAAAGGCTAATTTAGTAGGTAGAGCTAAATTAGACCTCTTAATTGACATTTCGCTTTCATCCAAAATTAGGCCAGCACATGTTTAAAAATCCTTTTTATTTTGAATAAATTAAAGAACAGCTTGTAAAGGCTGTTAAAGATCAGAATGGGTAGTGAAAGACAAGCACACCTGAGCTTTTTCCCAATTTGGCAACTGTCACCTAAGGTATGTGGATCTGAGAAGAGCCAATGGCCTATCTGTCTAGGGCTTAAAGCTCAAACTATGTAGCCTGTAAATTAAACTTTCTTGAGTCCTTCCTATGGGAGTTGTTTCAGTGATTCTCAAACTTTTTGGTCCCAGGGCCTCATTTATATGCTTAAACATTGAGGACTCCAAACAGCTTTGATTTACGTAGCTTATATCCACCAAAGAGCTTTGGTTTAAGCTTTGGTTTCATCCAGCAATATAATTCTATTGAGATGTATCACAATAGAAATCAAAGCTAAAAAAATATATATCTATTTATCCATTTAAATATGACAATAGTAAGCACATGGCATTCTAACACAAATAAAATGTTTTTATACAAATAACTATCTTTCAAAACAAAAAAAAAAAATATTGACAGTTGGCACTTAGATTTGGGCAAATCTCCTTAATATCTGACTTTAATAGAAGAGAGATAGATACCTGTTCCTGCATATAGTTTGCTGTCTTATGTTGTTTTGATTGAACTAAATGTGAAAAATATGGCCTTGCACAGATGTGTAGTTAGAAAGAAGACAGTACTTTAATAGACTTTCAGGTAATTTGGGAATTCTTTGATAATACACCAAAACTCAAAAAGTATTACCTAGGTTCCTAAAGGTGAATTGCAGTGTGCAATCTGGCACTACATCAAGACCTTTTCCTACTTTGTTATTTCTAAATCTATTTACACAGGTTGCATTTTGAATGGATCTTTTTACCTATGCACAATTTTGAAGTGTCATTCATTGATTATTTGATTGATATTGGTTCACTGAGTTATGCAGATCTTCCCACTGTTGGTACATTTCATCATATACTACCCAAAGATCACATTTACTACTATCACTACTAATATCTTCAGGTAAGTTTTCACATACTGGAAAGCTGTTAATAAGTTCATAGTGGTAGACACCGTGAATTTCAAGGATTCTAATTTTTGCTTGAAAGCTTTACTTTATCATTGGCTTTCAGTACTGGCAGTTGTTTTTCTTGAAGCAATAGGCTCATTTCATTTATACTTGAGAAAATCTATGCCAAATACTCAGATCCAAATAACACAATTTGTCCGTCAGTCACTCTTTCAAGTAAAATTCGTGTTCTATGAAAAAGTGGCTAATCCCGCTTTTAACTCAGGCAGTCATACAAGTGTTTTTTTCTGGAGATGACCATAGTGCTTTAATATGAAACAAAAGTGCTTTGTAGATATTTCCACTTTGTCTCATGGAATATTAAAAAGCATGTACTCAAGTGTTCAGATTTAGTAAAGCATTAAATTTTATTGCTCCATCAAGAACATTCTTGAGTAATACTGCAATTTTGTTTGCTTGTTTCAACTTTCAGTGTCTGCTGGTAAAAAATACAGACTTGCAGAATAATTTGGGCCCACTATCTTGATTCATGTTCATGTTTCAGCAGTTTCAGCCATCACTGTTTTTGCACTCAGTGCAAATGCCAATACAATGGAAAAGGCAAATAACCTCTTAGTAATATTATGATAATATTTTACCCTATGGTTTTCTAGAAAGTTCTTGGGACCCTCTAGTGTTGTATGGGCCACACTTTCAGAACTGCAGGTCTACTTGAAGAACCATAGACAGAGTCACTCTAGACTCTAGAGTGATTTTCAAAGCTTGGGAGTTTGAGGTGTGAAGCAAAGGATGGGAAGGAAGAATTGGACATCTATCAGAATCTTGCAGGTGGTGCTTTTAGAGAATACTCACGCAAAAATCACTGTGATAGGAAGCTATTCTTTGGAGCAGGGGTGTTACTGACAATTTTCACTCTCATTTTAATTCAGACACTGAATTGCTATTTGGTCTTCCAAGTACTTTCTTAATAATATCAGAAAAAGAGGTGTTTTATTAGTTTCTTTCTCTGCTAACGAGAGCCAGAAACAAAAGAGTTAACAGGAAGCTTTGTGAGATGGCAGTGGTCTCAATCATGGGTTGCCACAAAGTCACCTACTCCTGTTCCTGAAATGCAAATACATTTCAGAGATTGGTAGTTGAAACTAAAATCACCCTATAGATGCAAAGATTGATGATTCAAATAATATCAACTGCAAGAATAATTAACAACAAATTCACTTAAGCATCTTCTTAATAATTATGATTCCTTATGTACGATTTATGTTCATATTGCTGTGTTGTATATATTTACACATTTGTTTAAGGCAGCATTTGTTCACAATTGTATACCATTTATTATGTGGCAATCATATACCTATGAGTCCTTCCATTACTTACATTTAGTTATTTAATCCCCAAATAATGTTATAAGGTAGACATTTTGTTTGCTCTATTTTATAAAGAGAAAGTAAAGTAACAGAAATTTACTAATTTACATTAGGCCTCACTGCTAATAAGTGGGGAGCCAGGATTAGAACCCAGGCTGCTTGGATACCAAGCAGTTTACGAACTTAAACACTATGACAGAAGCAAAACAAAACCTAAAATTAGTTTTCTGCAGAAGTTTCTTTTAGTGTATTGTAGCATTTATTGGTTGTCTTGATTCTTTACAAAAATAAGTGAATCTTTAAAACATTCATGAACAGAAAATGTAATCATTTCATAGATTTGTCTCTGAAATTATGATTTTATCAAAACTTAGGCTGTCTCAGAGAGAGGCTCTGAAATCCATGGCAGGGTTGGTTTAAGGTAAACACAAAATCCAACAATTATCATTGTTTGTATCAATATAATAAGTAAGCTTATCTAAGTAAGTTTTGCATTAACTAGATGCTATGGTTTGAGTGTGTCCCCCAAAAGTTCATTTGTTGGAATCTTAATTTGTCAATACAGTAGTGTGTTCAGGTGGGGCCTAGTGAAAACTGTTTGGGTCATAAAGGCACCACCCTCATGAAGGAATTAATGCCTTTCTTGGAGGAGCAGGTTAGTTATCATAAGAATGGATTGTTATAAAAATCTAGTTGGCATTCCTTGGCTTCCTCTCTCACTATATGTTACCTTCCACCATGTTGTAAGGCAGCACAAGGCCCTCAACAGATGTTGGCATCAGGCTCTTGGACTTCCCAGCCTCCAGAACCATGACCCAAAATAAACTTCTTACTTTCATTAAATTTACTTCTGTGGTTCTGCTATAGAAAGAGAAACTGAATAACCACAGTGAATTTTTTCCCTTAATTGTCCAAATACTTCCTAGTACTTTTTTTTTGCTTTGTGCTCTGCAAACTCAAGTCACTGAGAACTGCCATCAGGTTAGTATTAGATGTTTTCTATAGTAAAACCAGAGTATTCAGCCTTTACGATCTTCCAAACATAATTGATAAGGTCTCTGCCTATTACTAATCAGTTCCCTCTGAACTGACTTTTTAAAGAATAAAAACAATTTAAAGTATGTTATGCCAAAAATAAAATTCCAGTTTTCAAGTGAAAATGAGAATTTCAGAAAGCTTGACAGTATACCAATACTTAGAATTTTATGATCAAATCAGTATAACAAAAGTGATTCTTTGATATGGTATAATGGATGTGTTAGCATTTGCAAGGTCTGCATAACTTAGTGAATCAATATTTTCAAAAAACCAATGCATGCTACCAGTATAAGAGAGACCAGTGAATGGTAATGGAATGGAGTACAAAACATCACTTACATGGTTTCAGAATACACCAACCTTTAAGATATTACTTGTTGATTTTCTCAATCATAAAGGAATATTCACAAATATCTATGAAGGCTATTAAAATACTCCTCTCTTTTCCATTTATATGTTTGTGTAAGGCTAAATTTTCTTCACCTAATTCAACCTAATGAGCTGATTTTTACTGAGAATCCCTTCCCAGTGGATATGTATCAGAAATTTCAAGTGGGTATACTTACTTAGACAATGGACTCCCAATTTCTGATAATTAATTACCTTTGCCTTTCAAAAAATTGAAACACTGTTCCAGACTACTGAAAAACAAACAAATCACAGTGACAGAGACCATCTTAGAGTGAACATTATAAGGAATTAAATTTAAAATTTAATTTTAATTTTAACATATTAACTTCTTGTGAAACTTTGGCAAAGTAACTTTATCTCTGTGCCTCAGATTTCTCGTGTGCAAAATGGGTCAATACCTACCCCATATTCACTACCCCCATATGAAGGAGGCATACATTCACTGAGATGATAAAAGCTAATGTGCTTTGTGAAGTGTAATATGCTCCATCAGTGTTAAGTAATATCATTGTAATGGTAGCCATTTTATAAGGTTGCAAAATAAATTAAGTGAGAAATTCTGGGCTGTAAGCCCCATAAGAGCAGCAATGTTCATGGTTCCATCACTACTTTATATGTAGAAGGTGGAACAGTGTCTGACACATAGTAGGTGCATGACAAACATTTGTTGAATAAATATGTGTAACAAGCAAAATGGTCTTTATATATAAGATAATCCTAGTGCTGTCTGTCTTAGGTCAATTCTATGAATACAACAAAAATTATTTTTGTGTATTTACTATCCATATCCCAATCACAAGTCATTTTTTCATTTAAAAGTTTATAATTTTTTATGTGACTATTATTTTGTTCTCCTTTCATCTCCCACCACTGAACTGTAAACTCCATGAGGCCAGGAACAGTATCTGAATAATTTTCTCCATTTCATTCCTAGTATCTAGTACTGGAGATATTTATTGAATAAAGCCAATTAGTTTTAAAGGATAAGAAAGCAGTACTTCTCACGGCAATAATATACTGAAGAGCAGGCTATCAGACACCATGTCAGCAGCCTTAAATTAGCAACAACCCTGACAGGCAACAATGCATTACTTATCTGCATGCCACAAACACTGATGAAAGATAATAGAACATTTTTCCAGTGTTGTCTCTCACTGCAGGTGGAGTGCCGGAATTCAGGGGAATCTGTGTTATCATGCACACTCTTCTCTGAGGATGTAATCAGAGGCACACCAAAAACTAACCATCACTGTTAGGAATGGCATCAAAAGGGACAGCCCCAAAAGATCACACAGGGAAAAAGAAGTGGTCAAATATAAGCGTTTTGTTTTCTTTTTTAGTGGATGCTTTAAATATATTCGTATATTGAGTGATCCTTTATCTAGTTGCTCTCCTCTACTGGGGACCAGAAAGTTCATAATAAATACTTTTTAAAAACATTTTTGAAAGGGTTGTGGTTGTGCTTGAACCAACTTTAGAGTTACATATTAGGCCCAGTGTCATGGAGACAAAACAGAAATGCAATCTCTGGATACTGCAGCTGCTTCGTGCTTTTGCCAGCTTAGGCTGCTAAAGAAGGAGAAAAAAAGGACTGCCAGAGCTAAGAAAATTTAATACCTTAGAGCTGATATATAAGGTATTATTTTGTCTTTTTGACAGGGTCCGGTGCTATTTTTACCCAAGTTGATACCGGGGTTAGGTTAGGACTTTAGAAAGAAATGATGATTTATTTTAAGTACTGTTTGTGTAATAGCAGCTCCCTCCCCACCCACTCCTGCGACATTATTCATTGTTGTTAATGTAAAAATGCCCCCTTCTCCTCCCCTTTTCCTTAAAATTACACACCAGTCAGTATGTCCATGATCATCCCCCTAACGAGCCCCTGACTCTGTGCTGGGATTCCTTCCTCCTGCATCAGTGGGTGTATTTGTCAGTCTTGGTTCCTCCGCATTCCTGAGCCCAGCCTCCCTGCCTCCTCCATCACGGGTGTTGTTTCTCATTTAAATGAACAGTTGGATTCTTTTATTTCTTACAAGTGCTGGATTCGCCTTATCGCCCTCATTCCTTTGGGGGTTGCCAATTGGTTTTATCCACGGATGTATCATTTCTCATGCTTCCTTTTTTTTTCTTACAAAGAGAAAGAACCTCTCCGTCAACAAGCCTCTCCGGAGTGGAAGATTAAAAACCTAGACATCACCTACCTTGCAGCGCTACTCCCAACTGGGTTGTGTAAAACTCAATTAAACGTGTCCCTATTGAATACTGCATTACAGTACATTAAACAGAAAATTCTTCAAGCGTGATGACAAAGCTTGAAACCTTGCCTCAAAGCTGTTCCTTGCAGCTTTCTTTAATATTTCAGTCTTTATGGTGCAAGTCTCCCGTTGACACAACTTTAGTCCAGCCATGAAAAAAAAAATCACAGAGCCCCACAGGGATTAAAAGAGAAAAGGGGGAAAAGTGAAGCTGGTCTTGGCACTTCTGTGGAGCCTTTATTGAAACTATACTGCCAACAGACAGAGCTGAAAAGTATTCTAAAGGTCTGCATTTTAACAATTGAAAATATAATTGCCTTATTTTGGGCAGGTAAATGTTATAGATTTCCTCCTCTACCAAGAACATTATATTACCCAGAATACATATTAGAAAAACATATGAGTCCTTAGGGTAAGGGAGTAACAGAGACCTATATTCGCAGAAATTTTATAAGCCCAATGAATATACTAGTCCCTTCAGTTACTTTCTTCATTGAACAAAACTGAAAAATGATTCCACATCCATGAAAAACCTCCAAATTCTTATTAAATACAAACAATGTATTTCTGTTTTGCCTCATTTTCTTTCACAATTTTTATTTATAATCTGGGTTGCCAAGAGACAATCCTCCTCTTAACTCATGTAATTGGGCTTTCAAACTTATTAAGAAACTTACACAGGTTTACAAAATTTTGACTAAAACTCCTTTTGTCAAAATTATAGATATTTATTGTACCACCAACCACGCTGTTTTTTATATTTGAGGCATTTTTCTGCTTTTGAATTTTGGGAATTCAAAGCCTAACGTGCTCCCCGTGCACCTTTTATCTGCTCCCCAGCCCACCTGCTGGTGTTGGGAATAAGATGTATGTAGATGGCTTCTTTAGACCATTAGAGTATAGTTAAGTGCTGTTTTCTGTTTTTTTTTATTGATTGTCATTTATTTTGTGCCTGTAATATGATGCTTCCTATAGTATATTTAACCTGAAATGTGATATATTTGTTCTGAAATACTATGTGGTATTAGTGGGAGTTTATTCAGAGATACATAACATTTAAAGGAGAAACACAATACTGGCTATTCAAAGATACTACAATACTTTAATGTGGAGCTAGGGGGCATGGTGATACCAGAAGTTACATTTTCAGAATTAGCAAATTTAGCATAGTTATTAAAGAAGCGCATGTTTGTCTGTACATATAAGTATGTCTGTATATAGATATATTCATGTAAGCATCTTTCTACATATGTATATGTGCAAATATGTGCTTTGACCCACTATCCTTGCTGTCAAAGGCATTTTCTAACACATGTACAATACTTCATTTTTACCATTAATATATTTCTTTAATTCACTGGTGGGGCAGAGATTAATTCTTCACCATCACTATTATATACCATGGTCTGCAGCATCTTTAGCATAGAAAGAGAAAGTGCTGTCTGTCTATTCTGGGCTTGCACGACAAGACTTTAAGCTCTAACTAATACTTAGAAAGGAAATGCAGCTGAGATGGAGTTTGGCTGGGGTTCCAGTAAGGTTTTCCTCTCTGGAAAGCATACTTGAAGGATTGTTAGATGTTGTTAGAAACCAAACAATGAAAAAACAAGTGAAAAATATACCCTAAAGAGTATAGCCTTGGTCCTTTAAGCCCAAGATGACTTCTAAGTTTAATTAAAAAATGTATTTGACTAACACTTTCCAGTTTATTTATTCAAGGCGGTTTTAAAAGATTGGCTGATTATTCACAAAACAAGTTATTATAAAGAGCAACCTAAATAGTTCTGGAAAGTGTTTATCTTTCTTTTTCAAACTCTTTGTTAATACCAGGATAAAACAAAAGACATTTTTTCCATTCCAAGGCAGTTAGGTTTCCTAATGAATGCCAGTAGTTACTTAACCTTTATGAAGACTCTCAAAAAAGAAATTTTAATGTGTAAAAAAACTTTAATTTGTCCATAGTCTCTTTTTATTAGAACAGGGCGCTCTGGTAAGTAAATACCTATAATATACTTTAATTGCAAACTCATGTAGAACTATTACATAAATTATTATCCTTGTCTAAAAAGATATCGTTTGTTCAAATAAAAAACATAATTCTATAAAATTATATTACTGCAAGGATTTGAATTCTGTGAGTTCTTCTGTTCTTTAGAGTTTTAAATATATCTTGTGATTTAACATCATACAAATATCTATACAGCCCTTTTCAAGAAAAAAGAAACCTTGTTATAAACACCTAGTAATACTGTAATTATATTTGTTTTATGCCACTCCTCTCACTTTTATGGTAAAAATAATTATTTGATTTTGTATTTTTAAATGAATTGCTCATCCCCTAATATCAGTGGACGCTTTGGCTGGCCAGAAAACCCGCGCACTCCCTCATGTCTCTTGTGCTTCCGTTCCAACATTTCTGAACATTTGTTTCAACTAACAGATCAACCACATTAGTTCATCATACTTTCAGAGTTGAAGGTTAGGGCATAACAGCCAATTGCTGTTCACTGCATGATTTCTTGTTTCTCAGGATTTTATTATTTATTTCCTTTTTTTTCTTTTTAACATATCAGCCATTTGGGTTCTGAGAAGTTTCTCAAAAATGTATTTCTCTGGCAATGGTTCATATGCTTCTATAAAATACCGATCAAAACATATTCTAAGATTGTTCTTACTGCTTTAACTAATTCATGTAAAGAGTTACCAAAGCTATCTGATATTGTCTGGAAGTGTCAATTTTCACAGTCCTCTAATTAAGTCTAACTGTACCACATTCCTTTAAGATCCCTCTCCTCCTGATATATTTTATTCCTGTTCTCAGAGCCCTGGTTACTGTTACCCATTATTTCTCCTTTAAATAATTGTTTTACCTCTTGGCCATTCATTTGTCTTTCTGGTTATTCCTTTCATAGCTTCAATTGCCTATTAACTGATATAATAATGCTGATATTTTTCATGGCTTTGGCTGTTTTCATCCAGGGATTTCAAAGTTCTTTTAAGATAGCTCTATTGCTTTGTGGAAGGCAATTAATAAGACAAAGAGAAATAAAGACCTGAAAAGTGAAGAAGTCCATGCATATTCACACACCAAGACCACTAGAAAATCTTTAAATTCATTTATCTTTGGATTACTTTGGCTAGACAGTCAAAAAGATAACAGATAGACTGAAGGTACAGGAAACTCTAGTGATGCAGTCTGCTTTGATTTCTAAAGACTGAGTGGGGTCAATAAGATTCAAAGGTCACCAAAATACAAAAGCAAAAGATTTTGACTTGTGCCCTTCCTTTTCTGGCAGAATTCATTCAGTCAAAATATCCCCTGACTTCATGCCATAACTCACCAGAGGCTTCCAGACTCTTTCAATAAAAAACTGTTTTCCTCTTTCGAAGAATCCATTTCTGGGAATGTGAAGAAAATATCCCAAATTTCCACCAATTGGAAAAGGGATAAAACAATGGCATGATCATACAACGGAAGTACTGGTCAACAATGAAAAGAATAACAACTGATACACAAAACAACGTGAATGAGCCTCCTACCGCTCAGTGTTTTTCTAAATAAATTATTTTTTGCTTAGGTTCAAACCACTGTGGGCTGAATTGCTTCTATTAACTTGGCATGTAAAATTTTAACATGATTAAAAAAATAAATGCATGGGTGGAAAATGAAGATCATTTTATTTGTAGGCAAAGTTGTGTCTTGGACAAACCTAGATCCAAATTATGACCCTATCCTTCTCTAGGTTTATAACATTGGCCAAAATATATTCTTAGTTTCCTCACGTGTACTAATCATAGCAGTATTTATAGAGTAGCTACAAGGAGATACTGCATACAAGATTTGCTTATAAAGTATGGGCTCAACAGATGGTTTTCCTTTTTTGCCCTTTAGTTCAAATATTGTATGTGTCCTGTATAGAAGTCTAGACGCTGATCTGTATAGAAGGTTAGATGTTGAGCCCATGCATTTTTCCAATGCAGTTCTGTTTGGCATGACTGAAACCTCAGGAGGATGCAAAACAAGGCTAGTACTATAATGCAAAATCTCTGCAGAACAGAAAAGCATTAATAGCAAGAAAGCTATCAACTTATCTCACTCCTTAAACATAAGTATATTAAATATAAATTATTATCTATTTCATTGCTTCCTAAAACAATCTATTTTTTTCAACTTTAGACTTAAGAAACTAGGGCAACATAAAAGGGAAAGAGAGAAGAGAGAAGCCAAAGCATGCATTTATTCATCCACCAAATATTTCTTGATTGTGTCCTATTATTAGTCAGGCATTGATTCCCAGCTCTCTTTGTTCCTGGGACTAGAATTCTAGAATCAAGTATTCCATATTCTGGAATCAGAATCTGGAATCATAATACAAGTAAATGCTGTTTGTAATATGTTCATTAGATAAAATTCTTTCAAAACTTTTCGATATTCTTTTCTAAAGTTCTGTTAGGATCTCAACAGAAGAAAACAAGATAATGGGCTCCTTCCTGCTTTTGAGAGCAGCTGAGATTCTTCTATTGACACAGCCTCTAAGATTGAACTGGAAAAACCAGAAGCAGGGAGTTCCCATTAAGAGTCACGGCCTTGCAGATTTACCCCTCCTCTCTGTCCCACAAAGCCAGAATTTTCTGACCTGTAGGGCACAGTTTGGGACTCATCTGTTTTCTTAAACATTTCCTGCCTAGGGACGTAATACTGATGTGGTTGGTGGAGGGAGACAGTGACACAGAGGAGATTTATTTACAACTGAACTGCATGAGGTAATTATAAAAATGCCCACTTAAACTCTGACAATAAGAGACACTATATTGGTGTTATAGGACAGGATTTAATGATCAGAAATGTACTGGTAATTTACAAAAAAAATCTAAATAATTTTTCACTAAAAAATTCAGTAGTTTTTTAGTGAAAAAACTAAATCAATAAGAAAACACAAGAGCAAATACTTTGATGCACCAGGACGGTTCATCACTTGCTTGTTTTCTTTTCTTGGTTGGTTCTATGTAGAGGAGGCAAGGAAGAGTAGGGGTGTGTGTGTGTGTGTGTGTGTGTGTGAAAATTTGACTTTTCAATCAGTTTACTATTTATTTTTGGCCCCTTAACCAAAAACATTAGTTCCAGAGTGCAGGAATTGTCTGTTTTGGTCATTCCAGTGTCTAGAAAATTGCCTGGCATGTATTAGTAGGCCTACAATCAATTACTGTTGAATAAATGAAGGAATAAATTAATGCAAGACAGAAAAAAAGATGAATGAAAAGCAAATGTGGGTTAAATTTGAGCTGTGCTATTTGTTAGCTTTAAGCCTTGAACAAGTTATTTAAGCTCCAGGAACCTCAATGGCCCTATCATAAAAGCAAGGATAATCATAATGCTTTTATAGGATATATGTCAGTAAAGATTCAGTGTCCAGAGCAGTGCTTTGTTTGACTGTAGGTGAACTTCCTTCTTCCACAGACACTCTTCTGAACCCTACTGTGACTTAACTCGTTGTTATAGCGGAGATCTGTGTGAATTATGTGACTCTATGATAAAGTGTTTTAATGGTGACTCTTAAGTTGAAATTGATATGGAATTATTGGTTATAACAAAGCATTGTCTGTCATTCTAGAGTTTTCTAATGTTAAGACTTGGTCAGGTGCAGTGGTTCAAACCTGTAATCTCTGCACTTTGGGAGGCCAAGGCGGGCGGATCACAAGGTACAGAGATCAAGACCATCCTGGCCAACATGGTGAAACCCCGCGTCTAATAACAATACAAAAATTAGCTGGATGTGGTGGTGCCTGCCTGTAGTCCCAGCTACTTGGAAGGCTGAGGCAGGATAATTGCCTGAACCCAGTAGGCAGAGGTTACAGTGAGCCAAGATCACAACACTGCACTCCAGTTTGGCAACTGAGCAAGACTCTATCTTGAGGGGAATAAATATTCAGTGCAAGAAAATAAAGTCTAACTTTATAATTGAGATTTGATGAAATAACAATTTCATATTTGAATCTTAGAACCAGTGTAATAAGCCAATTCAGCAAGGAGAATTTTATGATTTTAAACAAATTCAAATTTTTTTCCTGGGACTTTATTTATCAGCACCACGTAAATAAGCTGCAATCTAAAATTAATAGTTTATTTGGGAATCTGTTTGAGTACTAAAACAAAGTTCTTCAGCTTCATGCAGTTGAAAGCCAAAAATTCAAATAAATCTTATATCATAGAAGAGGCTGTATCCGAGGACTTTATTTAATGGGGTAAAGAAAATATTTTCTGATTTTTTTTTATTACTATAAGGCCGATCTGACACCATTAGTTTTCTTTCTGTCATAAATATAGACGAATAGAATTTGACAGGCATCACTACAAAATAGGTGATAGATAAGTTCAGGCATCTCTTCTTCCACACAGACCTTTTATACTTGGTTCTGATGGAGCTGCTTGAATAGAATGACCAAGGTTTGATTTTAGGCTTCTAGGTCACGGTTTCACCTTGACAACAGTTCTTTCATTTCCAGCAGTAACATTTGCTAGGATCCCTAAGGTGCTTTCATTTTTGTAAGTAGTGCAAAAAAAAAGATAGAAAAAAAAAGATAAATCTTAATTCATATGCTGCAGGACTATCTCTGTGTTTCCAGCACAAAACTTCAAATCCAATCCAAGAACTGGATGTGTATTAGAAGTCTGCAGATTTAAACCTTGTCCACCATGATCAAACTGGATTTATGGAGCATCATAACTCTCCAGACACCATCCAGCAGCTTATTAATTTAATAGACTCCTGTCCATTCACTGCTGTTCCTGCCCTGACAGTCTCTCAAGATAAGGCTAAAGCCTTTTGACAGGACAGAGAGCATATATATTTTCTTCTGTTTTCTCGTGGATGGGGTTGTCGACAACTTGAAATGTGTGGCTCAGCAAATTTGTTTTTTTTATTCTCTTTTTTTTCCCCCTTTTACTTCTCAGGAAGGATGACAGAGGCAAGCCTCCTGAGAGTTCCAGGGGTCAAGGGGCCTGTGTTTCCCCTAAGTATATATTTAGCATTTTGTTTTCCAAAATAGCAATGAATTGATTTGAAGGCCTACAGGTGGGGACATTTTTAGGATGAAAAGAAACAGTACACAATTTAATGCCTAATATAAAATAAGAGGTGTTGGAGAGAAGAAGAAAAACAGCAATAAATGTTCCTATTAAACAGAGTAGAGCAACACTTTCTTTTCTTTTCTATAATCCCATTGTGGGAATGAGAGGGAGTGCCAAAAAAAAAAAAAAAAAAAAAAAAAGATAGCAGGCAAGCTGTTGTATAAAGACAAAACAGGAAGAACTTTTCAACATTCTTATTTTTCCTTTATGATATGCTCATGCTCTGTGTTTTCTATTTGCCTCTAACATGCAGATAAATTCACACGTCTCTGCCAGAGAGTCATGACACCATCATGCAGCAGGGTTAACTGTTTCTATCCCATAGTGTACCTTTTCTGTTAAAATCGCATCAGTAATCACAAGACCCTGGCTTCCCAAACTTGAACATGCACACAAATCACCTGGGACCTTGTTAAAATACAGATATGGGTTTAGTAGATCTGAATGGGGCCTGAGCTTTTACATTTCTAACAAGCCAATGTCATATTGCTGCTTGGCGGATAACAGATTAAGTAGTAAGACATCAGTCAAATTTTTAAAAGGGAGGATAATTTAGATATGGACAAACTATATCATAGTATCAATGAAGGTAAAACATAACTTGAACATATTACAAAAAAGTTAACAGATTCTCTACTTGGCATATAGTAAGAATTCAATTACCATTTCAATGACTTGAAGAATACCCCAAGTCCAAATTTTATACAATGGCCTGTTTTGTTTTTTTTTTTTAATCAGTTTGCTTCATTTCTGCATGTATATAAAATGATTAATTTCTCTTGAGATAGTTAACTTAAAAAGTATATTTAAAGTCATAGATAAAATAAAAATGTGTTCATTTTCTTAAACTCCATTTTCACTTACTTCATCTTTATCATTCGTATGTCTAGTCAAAATGCAAGAATAACTAAACTAAGCTATTGTTTCTCCTAAATTTCCTTCACAGACCTCTTTAGTTGCTCCCACAGAGTTAAGATCAAGGCATTCTGGATTTGATAGATGAGAACATTTGATTGAAAACCTTCACACTTGAATCTAGAAATCTACACTCAAACCACAGCAACACTGCAGAATTGCTGCTCTTTTACTTAAGCCCTTATTCACATAACACAATTAGTTCTGGAATTGTTACTCTATAGAGTATTTACTACTTTACAGACATATATCTTTTTTGGGGGAGAGGTGAACAGAAATGTAATATATTATTCATTTGAGAAAATTAATTATAGAACCTTAATTCCTCATTATAAACATTTGATAAACATTCAGAAAATGTTAAGGTTTTATAATATACCTCTGAAACATCCATTTCTTGAAAGACTGCACAAACTAAAAGGAGCTGAACTCGAGAGTAATCATTCCTGAAAATCTTTACTGACAATGGATACCAGACAATGAAGATAAGGACTAGATTTCTAAAGGAAAAACTGGCTTAATTTACTGTCTTGAACTTCAGTGGGAGGTAGATAGAATACATACATAAATAGATGGAAACAACTTATCTATATGTATTTCTGATCCATTTCCTTGATTGGACTACTCTTGCTTGCAACACCGTGATATACTATTTGGTTGACCCCAGTGCTCTCTGACAGTCTTCACAGGCCTGATTAGAATATGTCTTCTCTGAAGTACTACTGTATGTCAGGCATAAAAGGTGACTTCTTCATTTTAAAAATAGCCTTCAAAAACAGTTCGATTTATACATTAGTGGTAAAATGAAAAGTCCCCAATTTCAGGTATTAGAGCAAAGAGTAGAAGTTTCTGAGGGACTTTCCCCCAGTAAAGAGTTGAAGACAGTTACTGTTACCATTTGCCAGTAAAGTGGATCCAAAAAGAACTGCCCAGTAATAGTGAGCCAATGTCTTGTCATGGCTGCTGTGCGGAGATGCCAAACCAAACCCTATGGTTTGACAACATCTTTTGCAGCTGTGTAGGTTTTAACTGTTTAAAATTCTTGTGTACACTGCCATCTGACTGATGCATCATAATATGTGCTATGTATAAATGCGACATTCCAAAGAAATCCTCTTCATCCAGATTCTCTAGCATTTTTAAAATCTCACTAAGGAATCACTAAGGTGGATCACTAAGGAATGTGACACTTTTCTAGACATGGGGGAATGGCATTGTGGGTACCAGAATTACAAATGATTTCCACATGAGTAATTTCTGAAACTCAATCAAGAAACACTAGAGTTTACTCTGTTGAATGAGGCATAATAAATCTCATTACATCATAATTCAAAATTCAGTGGGTGTATACTGTGTGCTGGGTGTGAAGGTACAGAGGTGAAAAACTGAATCAATAATACCTTTGAGGTATTCACATCCAGCTTGGTACAATACCCAGCCTGGGGTGGATCTTTCTTCTTTTGGGGACGAAGTAAAGAAGGCCTTTTAGCGGCATTGATACACACTAAATCTTTAATGGTACTGGTTTAAAATGATAAAGATGGTGAGAAGGTTATCAGGCAAAGGAAATATGATGTACAAAGGTAGCTATAAGCAAGCAAGGGACAGATGGAAATTCTTTTTCTTTTTTTTTTGAGATGGAGTCTCACTCTGCCACCCAGGCTAGAATGCAGTGGCATGATTTCGGCTCACTACAACCTCCACTTTCTAGGTTCAAACAATTCTTCTTTCTCAGCTTCCTGAGTACTTGGGATTACAGGCACCTGCCACCACATCCAGCTAATTTTTGTGGAGAAATTTTAAACAATTGAGTGTCATTGGAGCACAGATTTTTCTGGGTGAGATAAGTGACAAATGAGGCTCTCAGGCATTGGGTAGTTAAAACATGTAAATGAGGTAGTCAAGGGAAAATACATAAATGAGGAGAAAGAAAACTAAAGAATGACAACATTTAGTGGATGGACAGTGATGGAGAGACTTGTCACTCGGCATGGAAAGGGATGACTAGATCAAGCCCAGAGTGATGAAAACTTGGCAACAAGTAGACTACAGGAGACGTGTAAGTGTCACTTCAGTGGAGTTTTGAAGACAAAACTGAGCAATAAGGAAGATGCTGGAATTGAAGAAGTCCCAGGAATGAGGGCCAAAAACTTTGCAGAAGCTTGCATAGGAAAAGAGCAGAGAGGGCTTCCTATTAAGGAAGTGAATGATTACAATTTAGTGGTGAATTGACTGCATATATTTATTTATTCTCCCTTTTACTAAAATGACAGTAAAGAAGAAAAGGTGATAAGGGGAAAGAGACAGGGCAGAGTATACAATAGAAGTCAACAAAATATTGGAAGCCAGAAAATTGATGGAGTGATAAATGACATAGCAGAGCACAGAAAGCTGAAATCCAAGTACTTGAAGAGCCTCAGGCCAACAAGAAGCAAGCAGATTTATTCTGCAGAATCCAAAAACAGATCACAAAGTAAAGGCACCTGGTACCTTGAGAGGGAGGATGAGCAGTGGAGCTAAAACTTGGACAGGCATTCTGAGGAGGAAGCTCTTATTCTTCAGACCCAGCCTTTCCCTGTAGAGCTAAGTTACATCCCCTTCCAACTTTAGGAGATGGAGGTTTAATCTTAGGAAAAATGGAATATAGAGGCTTTAGATCCAGGGGCACAGGCTCAGCAAAGGCAGATGCTAATGTGACATCGGAATTAGAAAAGTAAGGGATCATCTACAGTCTCAACAGTGAAAGAAGACTTCCCCAACACAGGTCCCACTCTGCTTCAGAATGCTGGCTGCAAGGTTCATAAATCTGAGCAGACTTATTCTCTAGAGAATTTAAGCATGCTGAGATCAAAGCATTTGGGGACCTCATTTGCTGATTGTCCTCAGCCTATGATCCTATGCAAAATCTTCCGGTTGATAAGCCCTGCCTGCCTACTCATGCTGCTTTCCCATGCAGCCTTTAGTATTGAGAAATAAAAAATGAAATCCTATGTCTGCCAGCAGATTGAACAGAACTCCTCTTGGCAAAGGGGACCCTGTGGAAACCCTCATAACTGAGTTCCTGGCTATGACAGGATAGGAAGTGAGACATGCCTCATCATAGCCCCCAGTGCTAATTGTCATTGGGCGTTCTTCCTTAAGGGTTAAACAGATATCAACCAACCACCTGACACTGCCTCTCCCTTTTGCAGTTTTGACAAAACAACTGAACAGCATTCCTTCTGGATGGGAGACCACTGACCACAGAGCGGTTCTGGCCAGTCTGTGGAAGATGTGCAGTGGGGATTTTCATGTCCTCTGTTTCACATTTTAACACCAAAGAGCTGAAAACTCCACCCTTGGATCATATTAATGCCACCTTTTTTTTGAACATGGGTCCCCTAGAGAGTCATGAAGCTCATTTGTGCATGTGCATGTTTCTCCTTTCATAAATATTCCTCCTATTACTTATGTTTGTTTCACCACCTCAATCAGCATAAATCCCTGTCTTATTCTTCCCATCTTCAAAGTATCTGCTCTTGGCTTCTAGCCATAGGCTATGCTTCCTAGCCTGTTAGAATGGTCATCCTGCCTGCTACAACCCTTTATAAGAAATAAAGCTCCCCTTTCCAAATGTATGAACTTTATCATTCTTCAGTTGACAGTGTCCTGCCCTTACAATAAAAAGCAGACATCCATGTCTCTCAAGCCATTTGAGGAAAGTTTCAACATTAAATGCAGGGAACAGAGTAGGCAAGAAAAAAGAAACAATGCACAGGACACTTTCCCAAACGTCCTCCAGTTTCTATCTTCAGAGACAAAAGAAGAATCTTCACATAAAAAGAGTAAGATGATGAACAAAGGAACATCAGAAAATAAGACAGACATCTTGTAAATTATGAATGTAATAGGAACAAAGTTAAATAATAAAGTTTTAGGGTATTGCAGAAAGTCAAAGAAAGTCAAGGAAAGTATTCTAAGTCTATTATTAAATAGACATCATAGCTTTCTATGTTTTTTTTTTTTTTTTTTTTTTGAGACGAAGTTTCACTCTTGTTACCCAGGCTGGAGTGCAATGGTGCGATCTCGGCTCACTGCAACCTCCGCCTCCTGGGTTCAGGCAATTCTCCTGCCTCAGCCTCCTGAGTAGCTGGGGTTACAGGCACACGCCACCATGCCCAGCTAATTTATTTTATATTTTTAGTAGAGACGGGGTTTCACCATGTTGACCAGGATGGTCTCGATCTCTTGACCTTGTGATCCACCCACCTCGGCCTCCCAAAGTGCTGGGATTACAGGCTTGAGCCACTGCACCCGGCCTCTATGTTTTTGTTTTTGTTTTTTTTAAAAAAACTGCATCCTATTGGTTTATCTACTTGTTTCATTCAAAAATATTCATTGAGCACCTACTATGTGCTACTCACTGTTTAAAAATCAGGAAAAAAAAATCCCTGTCTTTATAGAACTCCCATTTTAGGGCTAAAAAGCTGACACTAAAATTCTTTAGTCGATAATAAAGTATCAAATATAAAGACAACTGATACAGAGGAGGTTATCAACTGAATGCTTGTCTCTTCCCAAATGTATATGTTGAAACTCTAACTGCAAATGTGATAGCATTAGGGCATAAGACTTTTATGATGCAATTAGGTTATGAGGGTGGAGCTCTCATGATGGGATCAGTGTACATATGAGAAGAAAAGCAAGAGGGATCTCTTTATCTCCCACTCTACTTTGTTACTATACAGCAAGAAGGTGCCGTTCCACAAACCCAGAAGACAGCTCTCACCAGGTGTGAAGTTTCAAGGTGCCAGCACCTTGATCTTGGACTTCCCAGTCTCCAGAACCATGAGAAATAAATATTTATTGTTTAAGTCACCCAGTCTATGCTGTCTTGTTACAGTGTCCTGAACTGATGGATACAGAGGAGAAGGAGAGAGAGAGAAATGGTGATGATGGAGGTGTGGGGAGTGAGCAAGAGAGAGAGAGAGAGAGAGAGAGAGAGAGTGTGTATTTTAGACAGGGTAGTTAGGCAGACCGTTTAGACAGACAATTTGGGAGGCAACATCTAGGGAGAGTTCAGAAAGAGGGCAGAGAGAGCCAGGTGTGGTGGCTCATGCCTGAAACCCTGGCACTTTGAGAGGCTGAGGCCAGGAGTTTGAGACCAGCCTGGCCAACATGGCAAAACTCTGTCTTAAAAAAAAAAAAGAGGTCATAGAGGGAGCAATGCAGAGCCAGAGAACAGTGTAAAGGCCCTGAGATAGTGTCATTCTTTATATTTTTAAGCAAAAACAAGGAGCCATGTAACTGGAACAAAGTAGCTAAAAAGTATTAGAAAGAGAAGCTACAGGTATCCAGGAGCAGATCATATAAAGCTAAGGTAGTAAGTTTGTAGGTTTAGTTCAGGAATTCGCAAGTTTTTCTATAAAGGACCACATAATATTTAGGTTTTACAAGCTAGATTGTCTCTATTCCAACTACTCAACTCTGATGTTACAATGTGAAAATGGCCATCAATAATGTATAAACAAATTGCCATGGCTGTGTTCCAATAAAACTTTATTTACAAAAACAGATCATGGGCCAGATTTGGCTCTGCATTTTATATTAATCAGTCCATTTGTGATCCTTGGAGTATTATATATGCTACCACTTCCTCATTTTCTTCATGAAATAAGAAGTAAAGACATTATTTAACAGAGGATGTTAAATATTTGGGGAGTCTGAAGTCTGAAATAGTCACCTTGAATATTGATTTGAAGATTGATTAGGACAACAAGTTTTGATTGTCAGACCACATAAACTGAGGGCTCACATCTCCTTGTGGTCAAATAACACAAAACTGATCAACGTTAGTTTTTGTTGTTGTTGTTGGTATTGGTAGTAATTCATTTGCTTTATTTTGACCATACATTTATATAGCACTTATGGTGGACCAGACACTATTCTGGGCACTTCACAAATGCTAATTTACCTAATTTCTGCTGCTTGGGTGTGGGCAGGAGAAAGTGGAAAGATGGATTAACCAGAAGGAGAAATTACCAGGCCAGTAAAGACCAAAAAGAGAGAGAGAAGGGTAAGGAAGTCTAAGAAAGAGAATAGAATGACAGACCCATGGAATCCACATCAGGTAACCTGGAAGTGAGCACAGCAGGGGCTGATAGGAAAGTGACGGTGGTGAAGTGAGTGGATTGGAGGTTCATTTGGTGTTGAAAAATTGTTGAAGTCTGGTAACGAGTGGAGTAAGGCAGACGGTTTACTACTAATATTTTCTAGAGGTGTGTAACACTATTATTTCCACGATATGTAAGTCTTGGTTTTGTTAGTGGATGGACCTATGCTTAACTTTTGATGGAACAATCTTAATAAAATCTCGATCTTATCATATGGTCCTAAAAATGTCAGCAGGTCTCCACCGCTTCCATGCCAAGGTTTTCAGAATGAGCATTCAAGTGTGTCCACAGTATGGCTCTCAGAAACTTTTGGAGGCTTGCTCCTCAATGGTCTCATCTGTAACTTATCTGCTTTAACAGATACACTCATGAATCCACTGGATGCATCATAGCCTAAGAGCTTTTAGGCACACATTTTAACCTCCTTAAAAGCCTTCACCCCATTACTCAAATTGATACTCAACTTTCAATATGCAATGAAACTTTTACATCTCTGTGAACATTGCTTGACTGTATAAGACTGACTTCTGTATTATACATCTTTCATCAAGTTAGCTCTTTCAATAAGCTTCTCAAGCCTGGGGGGTGTCTCACATTCATTTGTACTCCTTATAACACCTGGGCTGTATCATGGACAAAGCATGTGCTCAGTTATGTATATTTTATTTGGAAAATTATCTTACGAAAAACAAAGTGTCACGACTTTCACAGAATTACTAAAGAAAAGTAATTATATCACTAAGAGATCATTTAAATTCTGTGGATCAGGGACACTTTGTGGATAAGGCAAAGATTTCTTTGTTTTAGTTGGGTTATGTAAAAAGAAGAGTAAGAATATAGTTAAGACAAAGAATAATTTTCAAATGTAAACATTTTTCTTAAATTATATAAGTAAAAAATCAAAGTGAATTATGAAAAAGGATACCAAAAATCTCCCCAAGTCTTGCAACTTTAACAGAAATATCTTTATAATTTCACACTGTTTCTTTCCAGTATGTTTTCCTGTATATATACTTTTTAAATATAATCATGTTAGGCACAAAACCACACATTCTGCGTTTTTTCACTTAGATTTATCTTATATAATACAGTGTTTTAAAAACTATTCTCAGTATCTTACCCTGAAAAAAATCGGCCCTAAAGAGTTGTCCCTCATTTCTACTGACAAACATACTTCTGGGGGTAGCTTTCAAGATTAGCATCTCTTTGAATGACAAGCTAACGTCCCTGAATACTAGTGAGTCACCTCTCAAAAGACCCCGCTCTTCATTTCTCATTTTTATACTTATAAAACTGGTATATTCTTAGTTCTTATCATTTGCCAACATTCTAACTGGGTTTCTACCCCTAAGAGACAGAAACTTCATTCATGCATGGATCCAGGGTGGTTCAGGATATTTTTTTCTCCGAAATAGGAAAGCACATCTAATCCACTAAGGTAATTAGTGGTATTATTGTACAGGGCTATTTACCAACATTTCATTAGGGAAATTCACAGTGATGTTGATATAAAACATGTATTTTTCATATCATATAGCATATAGTAGTAATAACTAAAGACAATAAACTATTCAGTACACCTAGACCCAGAATGAAATAACATCAATAAATCACTAATATAACTGTAAAAACAGCAAATGCATAGTAAGAAATGGAAATGACCCAAGGCTCAATGCTTACTGAAGTTGATGTCATTCTGCAATTTGCAACAGACAACTCTATTGTAAATAACGCAGTCACTAGTGGGGTCACTTGTCTTGACCTTAACAACCCTTTAGAAATGACAATTTGAATCAAAACTGTGGATTTTTAAAAGCAGCCATTTTTTACAATCATATATTCCTAGAAATGGAATACTAAATTGCTCACTCCTCAAAATATTAATAGAACGTAACCAGAAAAAGCCTCAGATGTTCATGAAACATGGGTTTTCGGCATCACGTTATCCTGTGGTGCTCTGCAATCAATTACTGTTATACCACCATCATTAATAATTTTCTTAATGAAAATGATTCTGTTGATCTCCGTTGTATTTTAATTATCAGAGTTAAGCATAATTACACTGCAGCTCTGTGCTGGCATGTGGACTCCTTTAGGGCGCAATTTTGTTTTAACACACTGATAATGTAATTTTACATTGTGTCAGTTTGTTTGGTTATTATCCAGTTGTACAATTCCACTGTATTCCTGATAACAGATAATAACCTTAGTACCTCCTATATCCTGAAGTCATTTAAAAAGCAATATTGGAATTCTGCGACTAGCTAACTTAATCGCCTTATGATTTTATAATTCCCACTGCTAAATATTTAGTTCAGGCACTCACCCTCTTTCAAAAATACTGTAAAATTAGACAATCGTTATACATTTTCTATGACTTACTGACTAGTTAAATAAATGCATAAAATATGAACGCAATTTTTTCCTCTGAAATTAGTTTATTATTTATACAACATTATACCCTCTAGGTAAAGTTAAACATTAACTTTTAGTCTACTTTGAAAATTGGCTGCCACATTCGACAAAGCTATTGTTTGCAAATTCTAGTAACATGCAACAGATCATCTATGTTAAGGTGGAACACGGTCTGGACTTTTACAAGAGTCTTTATAATGAAAGACTTTTGTTTTGAAAACTTAATTTAGAAAGTGTGGAGAAAGTTATTCACCCAAACTAAATTAGACTAGAAGTCCCGTCATTATTTCAATGGTGCCTAGTATAGGCTGTTGAACATAAAAAGACATTCAAAAATGGTTAAATTAATTAATTGCCTGGTTAAATTTGTGCAAACCTGCAAAATCAGAACTTTGACGACTATCATAGCATGATTTTTGAGATTGCTGTGCACTCGTCTACATGATTTGAAATTGCTGTGGTCTTAGAAGCAACAAAGAAATTAGCATTAATGATTACTGCCACTACTGTTTTAGTTTTTGAACAATCCCTTTAAAGTCAAGCCAAAGAATGGAAAAAAAAATTGCTAATAAACATGTATGCAAATTTGCAAAGAAAGGCAATAATTCGTAACCTTGGCTTAGTAAATGGCATCTTCCAAATTTTTGTCGATTGTATAATTGGGAATTGAAGTCAACAAGCTTAAGATTGAATCCCAATTTCATCATTTGAACTTACTTAACACATCTAAACCTAAGTTTATTCACCTATAAAAAGGGAAAAGCACTGTTTAGATATCATGAATTTGTTGTAATTGTAAGCAAGAAAATGTATTAAAGTGATTAGAACAGCGTCTGGAATGGAACAAAGCTTAATAAATGGTAATCGCTATCATTAGTATTAATATCATTTTCATCTTTATATTAGCACTGTATATAAGACTTACACTAAAATAAAAGTATCACATGCCCAATAAAAACAATCCAATAATACGCTCACATTCAGGCTTCAGGTCTCCGATTCTGTGACACAGATGCCTGCAAATATTTTGTGGGTTCAAAGTGACTGAACGAGACTTCTCTTGCTATAAATATGACATCATTATATGCTTGACACCAACATAGAGGCCTGGCTTCATTTTCTCAATGTGTACTGACTTATGACCACAAAAGCTGTCTGTAAGATATTCAGTAATATAATATGGATCATAACCTCTGCAATCATGTAAATGGGTGCTTCACAAAAATCCTGCATGGTAGACATTGCTATTTCATTTTTAATAGCTGAGGAAATCAGGATTAGAGTGGGAAACTGATTTGTCTAAGGTTATATATGAAATACAGATTTTTACAATGATACTATTCCTTCACAGGAATAAAGAAATAGAAAAGAATAAAGAAATATTCTGTTGTTGAGGGGAGAGTGAGGGTTAGCTGATACTTTTTTCCACTCTCTTGATTGACAGTGTTTATTCTCTTAATCTGGAGACCTAGAGAATGTGGTTACTTTGAAATAACTACATAAAAATTGAAAAACTAAATAGTGTAATTATCATGAATTTGAAGCTGAGTGATTAAACCCACATATAAGATGCTAAAGGTGTAATTTCTAATACCCTCAAAACATAAAATTCTAAGTCCCCTATTTGTTTTTCATATGAAAAGGTTATCATACTTTGCAAACAATAGATAGCATATAATAAGGTAAGGTAAAGAAGTAGATCATCAGTGCTCAACAGACAGTGGATTTTGGGAGTAAGTGGGCAGACCTTTGCTCACCCTACTCTCCAGCAAAGCTCCTTTTAACTTCAGCATGATGCTTTTTAGTATTTTTCCATTGAGATAAGTAAATTAGAATTATCTGGAGTCTGTTGAGAATAATGGCATAAAACAGATGACCCAACAGGTCTGGTCCATCAATGTCTGGATGACTTAATTACTTTCTGGAATGACAAGGGGTAGGTGAGGCAGGAACAACATACATAAGATTAGAATGGCAATGCCAACTACTATACTTTTCAAATTTTTCATAAAACCAAATGATGGCAATCTGTCAAGTAGCACTAAGTGATAGAATATAATTGTATTTTATAATAATAATTTCAGTGGACACCCTGACAATGGAAGCTTTATAGTCATATTTAATTTTGTTACTAGCCTACATTTAGGAATACCGTAGGAAGCAAGTATGCCTCCTAGATGGTAATAGTTACACATTAAATGGGCCTATTTCACACCATAAGAAAACACGATCAAAAATCCCAGTCAAGGCATTTTTGCAAAATGTTACACATCTGCAATTTATCTTCTATATATAAATAGATATTGATATGCTCTCAGATAGCCAGGTCCTATAAAAACGATTTCGTATTGAGTTTATAACTAGTTTAGGTTCTCAGGAAGAAAACAAATAAATAACAATTGTGGCATCAGGAATTTAATTTTCATTGTCCATGAGAGCTTTTTAGATGTTAGGAATAATTTGTGACACCTGAGGGCATGGATGTTGGCCCAACAAGCAACCACTCTTTTGTGGCAGCATAACCTGGGTTTTATTTAGGGAACTACCTCGCCTCCATTTCAGTGGCTCATGTGGGCTTACTTTTCCTTTTAGGACCCAGGCTGACTATGATCTGCCAGGGAGAGTCATCGTGATTAATTGGTTCAGGGAATGGTATGTGATGTGCTCAATCAAACCCCAGAAAAGCTTTCTTTTTATACAAGTTGCTATGCTGGTGAGGTAAGCCTGGACCTCCCCACGACTTATCTGAGAATGATGCCCACACAAGAAAGAAGAGCCAGATGATAGAGACAGTCTGGAGACAAAGTTTGAGCAACTGAATCAAGCAGTTCCTGACATCCAGAATACACCTGGACTCTCAGTTACATGAGCAGATGAACCCGTCTACCCCAATACTCACACACACACACACACACACACACACACACACACACACACTTTTTTGTCAAAAGCTAATTTCAGTTAGATTTCTGTCACTTGAAAACAAAAGAGACCCGATTAATAAATAACATAGGCATTATGCAAATGCCACAAACATTATAGAGGTTCAAGTTAACACTTGTTCAGTCTAAATTGCCAAACCCTTCCATCTTCAAAACCCTTTTGCTTCGAGGAGGCTTATTGTATGTACAGATTGTGGAGACAGGAGACTCCAGAATCCAGGGTGCTTGGATAGATGTAGGAGTGCCTCCAGGGGTCACATTTTCCGTGATCCAAATAATCCCGAGTAAAATCCCAGAATATTAAGTTATTGACACAATTTTGGGGCATGCTCTGGGTGAGCTCTCTCTTCCCTCTAAAGGCACTCTCAATATTAGAAATTTGTTTCCGGCCTCTGAAGCCCAGGTAGAAGATCAAAGAAGAGTCTAGAGCAAAGCAGAGAAACAACAATATATGTTGAAATGCAAATAATCAGAGTTTTTTTGCTTTTGCTTTTTTTTACTGCAGAATTCTAGATCATGAATATTAGCATGCATTGTGAGTTTTCAAGAGGGCTACGATAAATGATTATTTGGTAATGAGGCTTTTTCTTTAATCTTAGGTTTCCCAGAAATGCGTTTTTTTGAAATGTCACACTTAATACATTTTGTGATTTCTAGGCATAAAAGCCTGAGTGGTTTTGATTGTTACTCATCAAAGTGGCAAAGGGAAAGGCTGAGTCATGTGGTTCAAGGAGCACAGAATTTGGAGCTGTCAAGATGTAGATTTATGTAGAGATAGTTAGCTCTCTATGATCATGGGCAAACATACCTCTCTAAGTCACAGGTGTAAAATGAGAAAACATTATTGATTTCATTGAGTTGTTTTGAAGCTTAATGCAGACAAAACATATTCTAGTTTGTATCACTCCAACCCTAAGTTAAACAAATGTATGCTTGAAATCCACTCAATCATTTTTAAGCCATGTGACCATGGCAAGTTATTTACCCATCTTTTATCTACCTTTGTAAAATGGGGTAGTATGTTGATTATTTCAAGGGAGCTATTAAATAAAGATTAAGTTTTAAAAAGCATATACAGTAGTTATTACAATTACAGTTCTGACATTAGAACTGCAAAGCCAATTGTTCTTGTAAGTTGAACAATGCCAAACTACCCTTTATAGGTGAAAAAATTATTGAATAGCAGCAATTCATACAGTTCATCATCATATTATGTGAAGTGTCTATTACAGTGTCTGGCAACCATTCATCATTTATCTGATCAACCAACCAACATTTATTTAGTTCTTTTCTTGACCAGGTGGCATGCCAGGCCAGGAATAGAAAGGTGACTAAGACACAATCTATGCCCTCAGTAAACATAAAGCAGATTGAAAAGGCAGGCAATCATAGCTAACTTTCTTACTTACTCCTTTTTGGACACATAAACTGTATATTCATGATCATGAAACAAGGTAATAGAGAGCAATGAGAGAACAACATACAATGTGGCATGGGAGCCTCAAGAAGAAATTCAAGATGTGCCCAATAAATGGTGGCTATTATCTTCAATGTACAATGTACACAGTTGAATACAATGCATGCTTTATCAGTTAACTAATGAAATTAATCAATAAGCTGCTATTAACTACTCTAAGTTGTTTATTGCAAAAAGACGAAGGTATAGCCAACCATAAACACATAAATTTGCAAAAGTTAGCGTACTCCACTGAATATAGAATTCCAATTCTGTTATACGGGTTTGACATCCTTAATCAAAAAATCCAAAATCTGAAATGCTCCAAAATCCAAAACTTTTTGATCACCAACATGATGTCACAAGTGAAAAATTCCACAACTTACCTCATGCAATGAGTTATAGTCAAAACTTAGTTTCATGCACAAAATTATAAAAATATTGAATAGAATTACCATTAGACTATGTGTATTTTGTTTATGAAACATAAATGACTTACATGTTTAGACTTGGGTCTCATTTCTAAGATAGCTCATTATATACGTACAAATATTCCAATTCAAAAAAAAAATCTGAAATCTGAAACACTCTGGTCCCAAACAATTTAGATAAGGAATACTCAAAATACATAACAATGATCTCTAATAAAAGAACAGGTGATTTAAAAACACAATGAATTTGGATCATAACAGGGGACCAGCTGTTGCCATGTTTCTCCCATACTATATTGCTACAATGAAGATAAAATATTGTACAACAGATATCTATCCCCAAGAAGTGGTCCTACCTTCCAAGGCATCTTTTGTATTCTGAATGTGGGCATTGGCAAACTGATTCCCTATATTATTTCTTTTCACTTTGATAGATTATATTGGCAAATCCTGGGAAAATCTCACATCTCTTTCAGCTAAGAGCTCCCACCAGCATACCACAGGTATTTCAGGTTAGAAAATTAGTGGGTATGGGACCAGTAATTATAGAAGGAAAAGGAGTATAATCAGATCCTGGTGTGCAGATTGTTTTTTTAGCTTGCAAATTCCCTCTTTCCTGTGTTTCAACTTTCAAAGGCTTATGGTAGTTTAGAGGCAATCCTCTTATAAGTGTACAAATTGTAATCATTATAGGAACAAGTTGTAATTGTTTCTAGCAAGTTTTTAAGAGTCTTTGATGTTATGATTAGTGTTTTATATGTTAATATATTGATAGGGGTGCTTATTTGCTTGTTCCCTTGTATGCTTTTACAGTTTCTAGGTTCAATGTGCAAATACATCTTTGATCTCTGTAGGTCTATTTGGTTTAAAAAGAAAGCCAAGAGAAATTAAACATGAGAAGCACAGGTTTTGCAATATTTATGAAGAAGTGAGATTAGGGATTTTACTGTAAGAGTACAGAGCTAGGCCCAAGACTTGAATGTGTAAAATACCGCCCTAAACCTACACCACACATGAGGAAGGTCCTGTGCTATGGAGAGTCAGCCCATGATGTGCCATCATGGAGCTGTGGCTCCTTTGTAGCCAGGGCGTAGCTACATGATGCAGTCTGGGTTGATGTCACACTGAGCAAATCAAAGGCAATGTCCTGCAAGTCATCAGCTTCCTCTTTAGTGTCTGCCTTCTGCCCTTCAGAAATCAACATGAGGAAGAATTCTATCTTTGCAAAGGTTTCATTTCCAGCTATCCTCTCATCATTCATGACTCCGGGAAACTGTCTGGAATATAGAGCCTCTTAGACTGTGCACCTTGACGCAAATTGCTAAATTTCAGAAGGATTTTACTTTTCGATAGATGTCTAAAAGAAGAATTTGGGGTTTCATCAACCCTGGCTATCAATGATATTAACAGCAAGAAAAGATACTAGTCAAGACACTCAGATACAGGGTTAGGTAAATGTGCAAAGCACTAAGTAATTAGTGGTATGACACTTTTTGTTTAATGTTATACAGAAAAAAAAGAACAGGTGGCTTTACTGAAAGCACATGTTAGAGGAACTCAGTTGGGAAAAAGGAAGAGAGGATCAAATTATACTTTCTACTTCCATTCCTGCTCTTCTGGTGCTGTTTTGCCCTGCTCCGGTTTTAATACTTCCAAAGAGAGAGAGAAATGATCTTGCATTTACCTTTGCTGTACACAATGCAGTTGTTTTTGTTGTCTTCCACTCCTTGCCAAGTCACATCCAGCAACCACTTGGGACCAGCAGTCAGCACCATTGGGACCTGAGCCTTTGTCTTCTGTAGAAAGAATGATAACAAACAGATGCCATTTGCTTTTGTTGATTAAAAACTTGAATAATAACTGTACTAATCATTTTATTTTTACAAACAACTAAATCTCCCAAACCATAATCCAAGTTCTTATTCCCCTGTCTCATGATATCTTTTTAAGACGACAGAAGCTGTAAAGCTTTACTGCTTTCACTAATCTGAATGGTAGAAATATTATCAAGTTTTTTTTTCCTAAATGATACTGGATCAGATCTCCAAGATTAGACAGATCTCTTGTGGCTCTGAATTATAAAGAGAATGCAGATGACTTTCATTGCAAAGAGCAGAGTGTTTAGAAGTGAACTTTAGACACATTGTACTTTACTATCAACAGGATCTCACTATTTCCTGAAACAGACAGGAAAGAATTTAAAGAATCAGGATCCATTTCAAAGCTCTGTCCTGAGCAACATTTATGTTAGAGTAAGAACTTATTCTGAATGAATAATGAAATCTACCCAACCCCCTATGTGTGGATATGTTCTCTCACTGTAACTGAAATAATAATGATGCTAATGATGCACCTACATTGTCTCCAGAAAGACTGTAAAAGAGGAATCGTGAATAAATTCAAATGCAGAGCAACTAAAGCATGACATCCTTTGCTCTGAGAACCACAGAAGCACAGAGACAAGGGCTATAATTCCAACAAAGTATTTTCAGTATACATGTTAAATATAAGGCTCAAAATATTCATAATTTTTGGCTGTCTGGCATCCAAATTATCTATCTGTAAAACTCTGTTGATAAATTTACACGGCTGGAAATAAACTGGGGAGGAAATAAGTATGTCTCAGCAAGACTGTGTTTCCTGATGAGTCACAGAAAACTGGCATTCACTTTTATCATTCTCCAGTCCATGTTCTGTATATCAAATATCATGAAACCACAACACAGAGTACAATACAAGGGTCTCAAGGTAATTTTTGAACTGAATTTTCACCTAGATATGATCCTGCCAAACAGATCTCAGCCCATTCTGGGACTTTCCCGCATGATTCATGCTATCACAAATTTCCAAAATTGGCATTAACAAGTATTCACTTGAGGAGTTCCACATAATCTGGTGATTTCAAATCTTTAAGGAATCTGCAAAAGCCATTCCACCCGCCTCATGACAACAATGATAGCACATTATATACTGATCCATTGTTAACCGCAAAGCCATACTGAAAATTATGCATAAAAATGAATGTTGACCCATTTCTTAAAATGTCAGTTATATTACAAATGTAAAAACTACCATAAAATATACAGTTTAATCGGGAAATCAACCATGATGGATTTAAAAAGAAGTCTGAAAAAACAAAATACTTCAAATATTAAAACAAGAGTATAAAGTATAATGAAATCAAGCATAACACACTCTAGCACATTGATCTTTAATATTTATATTTGGATTCATCACGGAGTCTTAATTTTTCAACTGTGTATCATAATAGTTGGCAAAGATAACCACAAAGCAGTTATCTAAAAGCCTTGTGAAAAAGATGTGATTTATATTCTATACATATTTTAACAATATAGACAAAATGTTATCAAGTTATCCCTATTGTTATCAGTCTGATGAACCATTATTATTTCTACTTTCAAAATAGAATTAGAGAAACAAACTTGTTCTATATGAAAGGATAGTGATCCAAATCCAATTAAACATTAGGTCTTAATGAGGCATATTTTGCTCTCCTTTTACTACCAGACTGACAGATAAATCCATGGTGGCCACACATGGTGGCTCACTCCTATAATTTCAGCACTTTTGGAGGCTAAAATTAGTGAACCACTTGAGGTCAGGAGTTTGAGACCAGACTGGTCACCATGGTGAAATCCCATCTCTACTAAAAATACACAAATTAGCCAGGTGTGATGGTGCATGTCTGTAATCCCAGCTACTTGGGAGGCTGAGGAAGGAGAACTGCTTGATCCCAGGAGGTAGACGTTGCTGTGAGCCGAGGTCACACCACTGTACTCCAGCCTGGGCAACAGAGCGAGACGCTTTCTCAAACAAAACAAAAGAGAAAAAAACCCAAAGGATCTGCAGCTCTCCAAGTACAGGCAGAACAAGTCGGAGGAGGGAGTCCACCAATCCAGGAAACTCATGCAGCCGGCAGTCAGCGACGTTATTTGTAACATTCACTCTTTTCTGACTTTAAATAATAGATATCAAAACAGGCCCCTGGCCTATTTTTCCTGTATTATCTTATTTCATGAAAAATAATTATTTTAAATTATTTAATCACCCTGTTTTATAGTTCATAAAATCCTATGAATTTCTACACAGCAAATTAGCTTGTATAATAATTTCATAGATAATATTAAAAATAGATAGTGATCACGTTCATTCTTTAAAGAATCTTTTAATATAAAGTAAATCAATCGATTTGCCAGAACCATAATCTTCCGTTCATTTCACAAATAAGCAAACTCAATCCTGTGTTTTGTGCTTGGAATAGAAGTCTTTTTTTGGTGAAGGATACAGATACATTAAAAATATTTAATATAATGTGTAAAGTACAGGGTAGGAAGTGCTAAGACATATGTAAATTGTTTTGGGGTCAATGAGGGAAAGAGAAAAACTCCTGTCCTTTGGAATCTGGGGACAGACACATCATAGCAGAGACAACATTCGGGCAGGATTTTAAAGCATAAACAGGAAGAATATGCAGATGCTGGAAATAGTGTGGGCAAAGGCTGAACAGTCTATAAGAAAGTCAAGTGTGCAGGATATGGGAGTTCTGGGACTCCGGTTAATGTTCCTGTAAAGTCTTTCACACTTTTTGTTATGTAGAAAGCACTAGAAAAGTATTATCGATCATAATTATAATTAATATTGTAATTGATAAATGGAAAGAACATAATAGAATATGTATCTGGCAGGGCAGGTTATAAACAGATTTGGAAATATGTGACCTATTAGGTAAAACTTTTCGTGCTTAATTCTGTTAGCAGAAGGAAGCCAATAAACATATTTTAGAGAGACAGAATAAGGGTACTACTATTTATGCTACTTGTGCAAAGATTTTGTTAGGCGATTCCCTTACTTACCTAGTCCTCATATATATTTTCAGACAAGAAAATGGCAACTGTAACCTTAGGACAAATTGCTGGTAGATGGCAGAAGGCAGAGCCAATATTTAGATTTAGCTTTGTTTCCAAATATTATCACCCCTAGGGTAAAAAACCATCCTGGTTTTTCTGGAACTGAAAGGTTTCCCAGGAGGCTGTACTTTCAGTGCTAAAACGGAAAAGTCTTGGGAAATTTAGGATGAGTTTTTCACACACCCCCACCACTACTACGACTAAGAATACTAAAACAGTATTAGTGGTTTACATGCTGTCTATTGAGGTAAGCATTTCACTCAAATGATGTTTTTTGATTTGTACAACTCCAGAAGTTAGGTACTGACATTTTCTCCATTTTCTACATAAGCAGACTAAGGCCTATTAGAGCTGATGCTGTGCATAAAACAAAAGTAATCAATTAATACATTTCCTAATAGTAAGTTCGGCATTATATCTTTTAAAACTCCGGCAAATATTTATTATGCCTGGGCACAAGGAGAATTGGACTTATTAAAAAATTGAGGTGAAGAGAACAATTTCCTTTACTCGAAATCAATAAGGCAAAAGAAAAAATGGAGCAAAGACTTGCTGAAAGCTATACCCAAGCTGTAAAGTAAATAATAAGTAGATAAAAAATCTCAAGGGACCAGTTATTACAAGTTTGAGGAGGTAAGTCAATTTCTTTCTGAAAAAGTCAACTTTTGTAGAGATTGACTGCCTTCAAAGAAGATTACCAAGTGTGAGAAGGAAGGAATTAGCCAGGATTATATGAAATCTACACTCCAGAAAAACCCATGAATAGAAAATAACAATAATATCCACATTGATCATTAGGTTCACTTTCCATGTCTCCAACATAAGAATTAATAAAATTGAGAAGAGTAAGAGCTGGAAGCTACCTTAAAGTTTGTTGAGTTTAATTCCCAGATATCACAAACAAGGAAAGTCAGGCCAAAACTTTTATTGCATACTCTACAGTGGGTAAAACTGGCACAACATTTTGGGGAAAGAGAACAGAAATAAAAGGTATAGTAGGCAGGAAAATGGTCCCCTAAAGATGGCTATGCTCTAATCCCCTGTAACCTGTGAATATGCTACCTTAGTTGGCAAAAGGGATTTCAGAGATGTGATTAAGTTTTTGTACCATGAGATGGTGAGATTATCCTAGATTATCCAGATGGTCCCAGTCTAATCACATAAGCCCTAACAAGGAGAAGTGAAAGGCAAGAGTAAATCAAAAAGATTCAACATGAAAAAAATTCCACCTGCTTTTGTTACCTTTAAAGATGGGGGACTAAGAGCAGAAACTAAAGAATGTAGTGGTGTCTAAAAACTGGGAATGGCCTCCAGTTTATAGAAAGCAAGAAACGGGAACTTCAGCTCTACAACTTCAAGGTACCAAATGTTGCCAACTATCTGAATGAATGAGCACAAAATGGATTCCCTCCTAGAACCTTCAGAAAGGAATGCATCAGGAAGACTGACATGTTGATTTTAGTCTGGTGACATCTGTATTCATATTTCTGATCTACAGAATATGAGATAATAAATTTTTGCTATTTTAAGCCACCAAATCTATGGTAGTGTATTTCGGCAGCAATAGAAAGCTAATACAAAAGATACTCTGATTGATTGATTAGAGTAGAACAAAAGTAACTAAAGTTTCTTATCAAAGATGCTCAGAAGTGTGAAACAGCTTTCCCTTAGTTGAAATAACACCAAATATACCTTGTCATTCCACAATTATTGATCATTTATTTATAAGTTATTATGAAGCAGAATATTTCCCTGACCCCTTCATGGGAGTCACAACAGGGGTGCCTCGATTACTCAGCCTGCTGCTCTCAACTCCTTGCGGGAGGGAGTGCACGAGCGAACAAGTATGGGAGCTGGAGTGAACAGCACTGGAACCAGCTGGCTGCATCATTGCCAGTGGGACCAAACTTCATTCACTTGGACCTGCTGGGTTCCACCTCTTGCAGGAGGGAGTACACAGGTGAGTGGGTGCAGGAACCAGCCAGGTGCTTTAGGGCTGGTAGGAGTGAACCCCATGCAGGCCCCACTGCAGCACACAGGCCGGGGTGCCTGTGACTCTGGAAGCACCAGAGAGCTTGTTACCGTGCTATTTTAGTTCTGCTGTCTGTGGACAGTTTAAGTCTTAACAACTCAGTGCGTCCATTTCCTTTTCATGTGAGGTGGCTGCTCTCCACCAGCAAGGGCAAAGGGCTAGTGTGAGCCTTTCGTATCCTCACACATGGCTCCCAAGTTCTTGTCTGTTGTCTGGGGAAAATGGGGTTGCATGAACAAATTGAAAGATGGTAAATGTGGGGGATTTTATTGTCTAAGAAAGTGGCTCTCAGTGGGAAGGGGAGTTGAAAAGGGCACGGGGCAGGTAGGTAAATTTCCCCTGAAGTCCAACCATGTCCAGCCGGATTATTCTCCAAAGTTGCACCATCAAACTGTCCTTCGAAGGTCAAGCTGCTTTTCTCCAATGTCCAGCCATTGTCCCACCTACCAGCTGAATCTGGAGTTTTTATAGGCACAGGATGGGGCTGTGTAGGTGGTATAGGAAAAGGCAACATTTGAGCGGGAAAATGGGGATATAAGTTCTCACTTCAGGCCACGGTTTCAGGCTTTTTGGCTTAAGGGTGGATTTTTCACCAAGGACCCACCCTTTTCTGCCTAGAATTTCTCGGGCACCTGTCCCCATCAAGTAGAGATACTGTGTTCTTGCTTTAAAATACAAGAAAATACACAATGGTGACTGTAATAATTCCTGTTTAATCAGTTATTTCATATCCTGAATCACCATTGACTTTACAGTTGAAGTATAACAAAAGGACATTACTGTTTTTGAAGTCACATTGTCTAGGTGTGAATCCTGACACATGCCACTGGCAGCATCTATGTCTAGAAAACCATTTAAGTGATCTGAATTTCAGAATGGACATCTGCACAGTGGGGCTAATTTTTATTTCAGAGGCTTTTGAATGAAGTAACTAGCAAAGTGCCTAGTACTCTACAGATGCACATCAAACGTTTGCTGAATAGCTACATGAATAAATGAAATAAACCACACAAAAAGCATTTACTGAATACCTGCTATTTCTCAGGCTCTGGTAATAGTTACAGTGATCAGCATAGAAGTCCAGACAAAAACTCTTTATTACCTAATTGAAAGGTTGTGATAGTCATATGGCTACTGATCAGTTAGTTCCAACCCTTCACTTTCCAGATCTCTGTTGGATCTGGCCACATGGCTTTGCTTGGCCTATGAAACTGAAGTGGTCTGTGTCACTTTTCCACAGAACCTGTATGATCCAATGGCCAATTCACCATTATGCCTTGCCTTTGCCAAAGCAATCATGGAAACAAGAAAAGAGGTGGACTGGCAATCACAGTGGTCAGGGAAATGAACTTTTTCATGTACAAAGCTGTTGTATTATTATAGTTGCTTACAACCTCAGCAAAACCTAGCTTACCCTCACTTAAACAAAATTATTCTCCATTTTTTCCATTTTGAAATACTGGGTTTTTATAGGTTAAAGTTTGTATTTTCCGTATCTAGGCAGTCTCTTTCAGTAATAAATCAATTCAGGGTACATAATAAGAGCTTTGAATTTCACTTAAACTGGAATGTCTTCTCCTTTAAAAAAAGAAATCTTGTGTACTTCTGAGGCTCCACATTGTACATTTTAAAATTCTGCACTCCTGAACATGGTTTGAACCCAGAGTTTCACGTTTAGACAGCCCACAACTAGACAAATTTGACAAGGACAAAATGGGTCAAAAGTGTCATTTCTTAGGAATAATTAAAATCATCTAATGTGGATGAGAGAGGTCAGACTAGCATCCACTTCTCACTAACCTTTAGAGTTACTGGACCGACAAAGGAGGAAGCCTTCAATAAATGTTTATAGTCAAGCCAAAAGGTTAATGGAGATAAAAGTAGACAGCCCAAAGGTAAATAGTAGAGGACTAACCCAAGAAACTGGTGACATAATGTTGTCCCAGGGATTCCAAATTTTGCTGGAAAAAAAGATACTGAGGTTTTCCAAAAGGAGGGTTAGAGAGAGCTAAAAGTCATAGGAAAATCTTCCCATGAGATGAGCTTGTTTTTATACTACATCCCTTTAACAGAAGAAGTGTTATTTGATTAAAAAATTGGCCTCCATTGACTTGTTTAGGAAATACAACAAAATACCATTAGAGAATCTCATGCCAATGCCATGAGATGTAGTTTGATGCTGTTGAAAATGCTCTTGGTGTGTGGCTTCCTTAACTGGGTAACAGATCAAAAGAGCTGAGGCCTATTTGGCTAAATACTGGTCTTTTAACAATTCATAGCTGTTTATATTCTCTCAGCTATAAAGCATATTTGACAATAGGCCTAGAAAATTTTTTAAATTACTATAGACATTACATTTATATTGTGAGAACCAGAAACACACACACACATGCACATACACACACACACATTTCCTTGCCCTTAGGAATTATATACTACCACCCCTGCCAACCTCTCCTAACTGAATTATTCCCTACATTTAAATGAAAAATGGTGTTGTATGTTATTTGACCTTGTACAACCACACAAAATTTTACACAGTAGAAGTTTCAGTTAATATATCCAAGCAGTTCTCCACACGGGAGTTCAATTCAAATCCAATCTGACAGTCAGGAAACTATTCTATCACTCTCCTTTTAACTATGTGAAATCTCTAGAGACAGTGACTTGAATTTGAAAATTTCCCTCAGCAACAGCTATGTGGGCATAACGATTTAAAATCTTGGACTACTTAGACTGGGGAAAGTATGCCCAGGAATAATTCAAAATCTTATACAGTTATATTTTCAGTAGTCTTGGGCATGATCTACAGTGTCAACATTATTGATTTGACTGAAACTGTACAACTTTCAGTATGATTATTTCTACTCAATAAAACAGTGCTTTTTAGAAATATCATTTAATAAGTTAAACTTTTGAAAGTTAAACAATGTGAAAGTTTGCACTTGATGCTACTAAGGCAAGATCTTTTTCTTTCCTTTCTTCTCTCTCTCTTTTTTTTGTTAGAAAACAGAGTGTCATTTTAAATTACATAAACAAAATAATTCCATTCCATGTGATCCTGTAGGGTCAACATTATTGGTGTGATATAAAAACAGGTTCTCAGGCTGGGCGTGGTGACTCATGCCTGTAATCCTAGCAACCTGGGAAGCCTAGGCGGGCAGATCGCCTGAGGTCAGGAGTTCGAGATCAGCCTGGCCAACATAGCAAAACCCCATCTCTACTAAAAATACAAAAAAACATTAGCCAGGTGTTGTGGCAGACACCCGTAATGCCAACTACTTCAGAGGGTGAGGCGGTAGAATTGTTTGAACTTGGGAGGTGAAGGTTGCAGTGAGCCGAGATCACACCATTGCAGACCAGCCTGGGTGACAAGAGTAAAACTCCATTAAAAAAAAAAAAGATTCTCACAGATAACACCTGAATATTCCCCATGACTAATTAACACTAAGTAATGAAACACAGCAATGTATATAACTTGCCTCAATTAAAATCTTATTATTCTATTGAAAAATGGAGTAAAAAGGCCACTGAATTAAAGTGGGATGTCCCTTAAGTGAGAGTTACAAAGTGTGCATGTGTGTATATGTGTTTCTGTGTATAAAAAGATTTAAGCAAGTAACTTAGAAAACTTCCAAATGCATACCAAAAAACCTATCTTATTTGTGTTTATTGTTTGGGAAATAACAAAACTCAACTTCCTAAAATATCATCAAAGTTGCACTGCTTGAAAAACATTTATATTGCTATACTTACTTTCAAAACTGAAGCCCAAAGATATTAAGAATACTCCTAAATTAGAAAATATGTGAAAAGGACAAATGGGAAAGGCATTAGCAACATCCTCTAACAAGAACCACTACACTATATCATTAGGGACAGAATAGATTTATGAATGGATATTCCAGGAAGATTTCATTAGATTAGAGTTTTCTTTGAGCACAGTTCTACAAAATATCCTTTAAGAACAGCATGAGAGTAAAATTCCAGAGAACTTCTGCTAATAAATGTCTTGAAGTAGAATGTGGTATGTGGGATCTCAAACATGATAAGAGACTTTTCAAAAACAAAATGAGTGTGAAATAAAATGATAGAATTCTTGGCTATTATGTCCATACTCCTTATGTCAGACAGTTTTATCTCTAAGAACCAAAAATTTAAATAATCATTATCTCTGAGGTATATTTGCTTTTAGTTCTCAAATTGTTGGAACACATTATCTTAACATGAGTCACTGCTTGAATATAGGAATTTCAGCAAAAGAAGTAATAATCCTGTTAGAAGAGAAAATACAAATAGTTCTACAGATATGGGCTTTTAAAAATAATTTGTTTGCTTCCAAATATTATTTCATTATGTTTTTTTAAAAATATAGAATTACTTTTCAAGATTACTCACCCTAAAGATATAGATACTTCATTTTTCAAAGGGAAGAATCTCTAGATAAATATAAACATCTAAGCTATTCAGATATTTATTATACTTTGATTTTCCAGAAAGAATAGACTCATTTCTCTTTCCCTTTTGCCAACTTCACTCCCACAGCCTCATCTGTTCTCCACATACATTTGGCTCCAAAGAGGAACTACTCCCTCCAAGCTGGCAATCATTAACTTCAACCTTTTATTTTATACAGCTCTGAAAGTCACAGGGTGTTTAAGGAGTGTTGTTTTGCTCCTGGCAGAATTTCTGGGCTTGCACCTAGTGCAACGTGCAAGGAGTGTGTCAGCACTGAAACTCTGGGAAGAGAAAAGTAAATTGCTCTTGAGTACCCCTTCTTACCTAAGGCTGTCACATAAACCTGTGGCCGGGTTCAGGGATCTGGAGGGCTGTGGTACCAGCTGTGTGACCTGGGGCCAGTCACTTAACCTCTCAAGGTCTGAACTTCCTTCTCTGTTAAGATGATCTCATATGCCATATGAGACTTTTTACTGCAGAATTTCTGTCAAATCTCACTCAAATTCTTAGTATGGAGAAGAAAATATACAGGAAAGCTCAACACATTGAGCTTATATTTACTTAACAAAATGTTACTATTTTTATTGGTTAATCACTAAATAGAGCCATTTTAACTCAGTACATTTTGGTAATTTAACACTTTTAGAGAAAGTGATGTGGTTAAAATAAAAGCGCTAGCCTGAAATATAAAAAGAGTATGAAATAGAGGTACATACAAACTCAACTGTGAATGCCCTGTTTAAATCACTGTAAAAAAATACAATGGTCAGTTCTGTTCATCAGTCTGTATTTAAAAATTATCTCAAAGGCATTCTGCAGAAGAGAGAAAACACTACCCTACACATGTCATATTCAGATGCTAAGATGTGTCCATCCTTCATGAATGAATCCACTAAAATACATAATGAATCTTTCAGTCACCATTCAGGCTAACTCCTTTTTATTACTGTTTCAGCCAATCTTCTGCCAAAAAAGAAGACAATTATAAATTCTGGTATTAATATAGTAAATTTTAAAACCAAATATACAATTTTTCTCTTAATTATATGTTGTTTTCATGTATATTCTCATATCATCCATAAACATAAACTATTAACTTGTTTATATTCTGAACTTAAAATATACCTGATACTACCATATTTGAAGTTGATGAAAGAAGTCTATGGCAAACTAGAAGACTGGAGATAAGAAGGGGACCCCCCTCCAAAGGGAAGAGTGTGAAATTATTACACTATTAATAGGTGCTGTGATAACTAGAGTTCCTTTTGGGAAGGCAGATTTTCTGAGACAAATTAAAAAGTCAAGTTATAGAAAGTCAGGTGCAAAAAAAAAAAAATCTTGGCAAAGTAGTTGGCAAAAGTATGGAAGTGTTAGAGTAGCTGAACAAAGCTTATCTAATTTGTGAGACATGTTAGTAACAGAAATAGTATAAATGTTGAAATTAGGTATCTAAAGTAAAACTTCTTCCATCAGCTTCAAATATGGTAATATCAGGTATATTTTCAGTTCAAAATATAAGCAAGTTAATAGTTTGTGTTTACAGATGGGTATAAGAATACACATCATGAAAACAACAGGTGGTTAAAAGAAAACCTGCATATTTGGTTTTAACATTTACTACATTAATATTAGGAACCATAAGAGTGGTTTTCAGTTTTGTTTTGTTTTCTGTTTTTTTTTTTTTCACCAAATCAACAGATGCAGAAGGACTATACTAATTTTTTTGCACTTTTACAGAGTAAGAGCCAAATGCCCGAGTCTCTTGCCTTCATTCTGGAGGCAGGCTAACTCCTTGCTTTCCATGGGAGTGACAATGAAAAAAGGACTCCAACCAAACAGATCCACGCAACATGCTCCCAACCCGAAGGACCCTTGTTCAGCATGTCTGTTAGTCTGCGGCAACTAATGGAGCATGCTAAGAAGTCAGAACCAAATGAGATAAATCTTTATTAATAGTGCCCCTCGAAAATGTTTTAAATCTTATCGTTGCTAGTTTTCTATGGGATGCTCTTTATGAAAGGCAAGGTCTCTGTGTGCATCGTAAATCTGAAATTTTATATTAAAATATTTAAGTTCTCAATCAGGTATATTTTGGATAATATTCTCAGACATAAAAGAAAATCATATTTCAGTAACTGCTTTCTTAATTCTCTATTCTATTAAATTCTTTACAAAAAAATAGAAATATGAATAAAAGCATTAATGTATATGTTGGAAAGGATATTTAAATAATGTTAACATGACAAACTGATCAATTAAAAATTAATGGTTGAAAATACCAGTCAGTTAAATTCTACAATTAGTTGCCTGTGAATTATTCTGAAGTTTGGACCAAGTTGTTTTATTACTCATCTGTGGGATTTTTTGCCAGATAAAAAAGATAACCTTATGTGTAAAATCATTCCAATTAGTAATAACTAATCAGTATTACTTTTGGATTTTTCTATATTGTTTCTATTTTGAAAATGTTATTTAGGTTATTCTGCTTTTAAAATAATCATTTTATACTTTTAAAGAAATAAGGGTATTAATTATTTATTCAATAACATTTTAGGTAATCTACTATGTAGAATACTCAAGAATAGAGAGATGAAGTGTGAGTTATATTTCTTAAAGATGTCCACAATATATTGATAATAAAAACATCTAAATTGCATACACATAGATTGTCAATACTAATAATCAAGCTCATTATATTTTAAGTCTATGATTGGTGCATTTGGAAGATGCAACACATATTTTATTGTCCATGACCAAACAACAACATAGCAATAGATCAGAAATGGTCAACAGACTAATTTTTAGGGCTAGAAAGGATTGTCACGACAAATTGAAGCACACTTTAATTTTATAGTAAAAACACTGTAGTCCTTCTCCAATTTAAATTAAAAGTTTCTAATATATGGCTTACAGTTTTTATAACTATGTTTAAACCCTAATCATAATAATCTTTTATGTGCATATTTTGGTTTAAGTCATGCACCTCTGCATCTATTAAAGATTTTAATATACATTCATTTATCTTCTGACTGCTAAATGAAGTATATCTTTAAAATAAATTGAAAATATATTTTGAGAAATATAACCAAGATGAATATGTATACATAGTTTAAGCTTATATTCATTATCTCATTATGCCTTAGTAATTAATAGTAAAAAGATGGTTTAAAAATTTGTATTTTGGGGGCCACGCTGATTGAGTTTCTACTGTATCACCACCACTTACTAGCTGTATAGCCTTGGGCAAGTTACTTAACTACTCTGCATCTGAGTTGCATGGTCTCCAAAATAAATATAATAAATGCATTTATGTCATAGGGTCATTTTGGTGATTAAATGAGTTAATATATGCAAAGTGCTTAAGCAGTACTGAATGTTATTCCATGCAAGAAAATGTTTTTGTTCCTAGTATTTCTAAAAAAATGTGTTTTTGTAAAGAAATGGGTTTCTTTAGAAATACCAAAAATACAGAATTCTCAGTAAAACAAGAACTTTGTCTGGCTAGAAAACACATTGCTCTAATATGTGATTTATAACATTTTATTAAGCCATAACTAGGTAGTAAAATTCTAGGTGTCACATTACTTTTTTAAATCAATTTTTACAACAATTCTATGAAATAGATCATTGCACCCATTTTGTAAAAATAAAAACTCAAAAGTTAAACTTGTCCAAATTCACATTGCCAGAAACTGCCTTAGCCATGAACTGCCTTGCATTTTTCTCTTAGTAATTCTATAAGAAACAGAATTCTTTCTGTGGTGTTAAAGCAATAAGAATCTTCTTAGAAATTGTGTTAAATATCAATTTTTCATGTCCATGAAAACTAACTTAAATGATCTTCCATGAGTCAGTGGTTAGCAGTTTCTGTTTTACATTATGCATGATTCCTAGCTGCACCTTGTATAAGCTAATTACATGGTGCCTCATTAATAATCTTCAGGGTTTTTTGAGCTGTGAAATTTATAGCTTTTGTGGTGAATTATTTCTCACATTTGCACAGTTTGGGGTCTTGTAAGTCTAGTTGAGATACTAAATATCAATATCAGGCATCAAGTAGGAATAAAGGGGAAAGACTGAACATTGTATAGTCCATGATTTTAAAATACTGAAAAACAGCTAATACTTTTAAATATTTTATTTGTACGACTGCAGGCATTTTGATACCTGTAGAGATGATTATAGCTTACAATGTATTAAAAAAATAGCCTATAAAAATGTTTCCAAACATAGGTAGAATTCATGACGAGATTCAAGATGTCTTTCAGTCAAAATTCACTCAATTCAGCAGTGATTGCACAAGAACAAATGAAGACTGGTATTCTCTTGGTGGTCAACATCATAGTCAACAGACATAGTACAGCCTGGTTATAGTACTTTGTGGTGAGGCATCAGCATGCAATCTGGGCAGCAAGGCAATCTGGCCAGTCTTCATTCCTGCAGGTCTATTTCACTCCTCAGAACCTCTGGATGCAACCACTTAGGGAACCTAAACTGTACTCAAATCTGGGCTCACTGATGGAGGATTCTACACTTAAAAATTATACCTCAAGCTGGGCTTAATTAGCTGTTCCTCAGATTAGGTTGGTGTTGCTTACAGGTTGACTGGCTCAAAATCCAGCAGAGCAGTTTCACCTGCCAGCAGAAGTTCAAGTTTGAATCGGGAAGACAAAAATAAGTCTCAGTAAAGAGCATAGGGTGGAAATAGTGCAGAGGTGGAAAAAATAAGGTAGTTATTTTGATTCAGTGGGTCTGCAACCAAATACCTCAAATATAATTTAAGTATTACTTATGGCATACTCACCACATGTTTCCAGAATGCAATGGACATGACTAGGAAAGGACGCAGAAAACACAATTAACACAGTGTCTACAAGCTTGCACTCTAGAGTCACACTACTCGAGTTTAAATTCAACATTGGTTACCCATTTATGGTGTGAATCTTTTTTTTCTTTCTTTTTTTTTTTTTTTTTTTTGAGATAGTCTTGCTTTGTCCCCAGGCTGGAGTGCACCTGGGCTCACTGCCACCTCTGCCTCAAGTGATTCGCATGCCTCAGCCTCACGAGTAGTTGAGATTACAAATGTGCACCACCACATCCAACTAATTTTTGCATTTTTAGTAGAGGCAGGATTTCACCATGTTGGTCAGACTGATCTAGAACTCTTGGCCTCAGGTGATCCACACGCCTTGGCCTCAAAGTGCTGGGATTATAGGCATGAGCCATCTCACCTGGCCTATGGTGTAGATCTTGATCAAGTAGGTCAACTTCTCTGTGCATTGGTTCCCTTATTAATATTATACTTCTTTGTGCATTTGGTTCCCTTATTATTATTATACCTTATGAACCTGTTGCAAATATTAAATAACACTTATAAATCACTTAGACTTATATCTGAACACAGTAAATGCTTATTATACGTACTGATTTGGATAGATGAGGCAAAATTAAAAAAATAATTAAATTCCTGTGCCTATTTAATGTGTTATATTCAACTTCAACAGAATGATTGATTCATAAACATAAATGTGTAAAAAACTACTACTTTGACCAATCTTTTTACTTTTTATCTACTAAATAGATTGTGCTTGGGGTGAAAACTTCACCACTGCTAGGACAATGAAAAGATTTTAATGGCAACTAAATGGAAATTGAATAAAATCTTCTCTTGCATGACAAAAGCTCTATCTGTTGGTTATAAAATAATACACTACTCTGTTTAAGTTACTCCAGATTTCCAACCTATTGTTTTCACTAGTACCTATCAAATCTAAAAACTTGCTTTTAGGACATTTGGGAATTAGTTTCAAAAGGCTTGGGTCATTGAGTTTCTAATTATGCTCCTTTCCTTCCTTGGACTCTAAATTGGGAATGCCTTATCCAGTATAAACTTTTCAGAATATGCAAATTCTTCTTACACCATATGCTATAAAAAGCCCTAAATTTAAATACCATAATCTTAAGTACTTAATTTTTTGTATGTTGCCTCATTTGTCAACTAAAACCAAACCAAGCCAAAAACAAGACAAAACCCCCATGACTGAGAAGACCATGCCATTTTCCTTAGGTAGTTCCTATTCCATGCTAATTATACATATTTTTTTAAATGATCTGGGAATTCACTCAACTTAGGTTTGGCTCTAACTTTGTCACTAAGCGGCTGGATTGCCTTTGTCAAAAACGCGTGAATTCCCTGAGCCAGTTTCCTCATTTTTAGAGGAAAAGGTCAGGACTTTACAATGTCTATGGAACCTTCTAGCTCTAAGTTTTCATTTCCTCTAAACAGATGAAACTCATAAAACAGACTTCTCTAATGTTTCTCAGTCTTTTTAAATGTTTGCTTGCTTTTTTGATATTAAAAACAAATTAATGGGCTTTAATATTAAGCAATCTGAATAAGCACAGTGACTATAAACGGCACAATAGTAGCCCACTCCCTAGAAACAAAGAGTCCCTTCAATAAATACACATACATCCATGTGCACTCTTAGGGCTTCTCCCTCATTATAGTTCAGAATCAAAACACTGTCATTAATTCACATCGAGATGAATTTTCCCTAATTCAACTCTGCAGAAAAATAAAACTACAGACTCAGAGTTTGCTCTGCCCTTGACATTCTTAGAGCAAAATGCTTTTATTTACTACTCTGTCTTCCATATCTTCTGAGACTGTGCACACCCAGATAAGGCAATAATCTTGAGCATATATTTCCATTATTGTGCTATTACTGATTAACCCACGTTCTAGTTTCTCATAACTAAGACTATAAGAGGTTTTTAAAAATATTATTAAATGAGACTTGTTACTACCCTTTACAGTACTGTAGACAGTACCCTTCCCACCATAAGGACTCACTGAACACTTAGCAAATGTTGATAAGGGCAAACCATACAAGATACAGGAACCAATTTCCTTTTGGGGCCAAATCACACTATTATACAACACATGGAAGAAAGTTTGATAGTTTTCCTAGACTAGTTTAAGCAACCCTAAAGTAAATTCAATGATAAAGCCAGTTGATCGTAAAATCTCAAGCATGAAAAATGAGTCTTCATTTTTTATGCATAATGTCAAATATGGATTATAAATAAACTGGAGAATTTTCAAAACCCCTCTCATTTAATCGCTGTGAATAGACTAAACATATACAACAAAAACAAATTATCTTATAGGTTTTCCTGTCTTAAAAGCAAAGATTTGAGGGGAAGGAGAAAGGGCAGGGAGTGAAACTAGTGATAAAAATGAAGTGCCCAGCTTTGAGACTGGTGCACAGAGTCCCATGTTCCAATAAGACTCGACAAACAGCTCTGATCAGAATCTAAGTGATGGAAAACAGCCTGTAGCTTCGAGATTAGCTGCTTCGCACTATTTCTGAGTTAAGCCAACACAAGTAACATCATGAATGCATAATTATAATTATGCATCAGAGTATGCATGATGATCTTAAAATTAGTAAACAAAGAAAAAGCAACAGAATTTCTCAGCTATTTTCAGGATCCTGTTACAGAAGACAAAATATGACTAAGATTTTAGGGAGGTGTGTCTACTAAAACTTTTTTTGCATGTAATTTGCCAACTTGAAGAAATAACTGATGAATCAGTATTGATTTAAAAGTCTCTTTTTAGGAAACGTCACATAAATGAGTCAAAGGAATGCAATCGGGTATTTGAAAACATATGAAATAAACACAACATGCTCATACTTAAAATACCTAAACTTAGAAACAGAAATAAAATTAAGTAACATCTTGCACTTCTGTTATTATCTAATAAAATAATTCATATGCCTGGAATTGTTTGGAAAAAGATAATGATCTGTGATTGGCTAAAATAAAACAGGTAAAAGAACTAAGAGATGTGTTGAAGGTAATTAACGGCAAGTGCAAATTTTTGCTGTTTTTGTTGTTGTTGAAAACTACTAGATTACAAAAATCTAACCATAAAGAGGTCTGATATTAATGTCTCCAGTGTGATGTAAATTCATTTTCTTTCAGCTTTCAGAAGATGGAATTCTAGTTGAATGGTAATATCTCTTCATATTTTGAAAGACAGTTACATCATGTAATTTCTATTCATTTTTCTTTTTTAATGCAACTGCCTTTTCTTGGGGGCAAAATGATTGGATATTCTGGAACCCTAATCTTTTCTCACGGTACTATTTTTACTACTTTGCACTGAAATGTGGCCAAGTTCTCCTCATTCTTCATAATAGAGTCTTAAATGGAACACCCTTATCTTAGTGTGTTAGTAAACCTGAAAGTAAATGGGTCCTAATAGAACCTAGTCCACGTACAAGGTAAGATGCTAAGGTGATATTCAGAGCATCTTTCCTTCAATGAGGCTAAAAAGATACCAAAAACTACCTGAACTACTTTTATGTTTCATTTTTCTTGCTCTTCCTTCCTGTCAAAATTCAGAGAAATCTTTCAACAATCTTCCTTTGCAAAGTTGTTCCTGTATTGATTTTTTTACCATGTTTATTATTTTCCTCACCTAAAATTTTTGTATCCTTGACTAAAATTCTTCACCTTCTGATCCATATTTTGAAATTTACTCTAATAATAATTACTCGTATTTTGCATAATCATCTTCTCCAGCGTTCCTTCATGTGTTTTCACTCCTCCCAGGAGTCTTCCTTCTCTATTCTTTCCTGCCCACCTCTCCACTCTCCTCTCCCTTTTCACCATGGTTTACTTTGCAGTATCATTACAAACCTCAGTCATCATTAGGCTATGTTGACATACCGAACAACTGGTTGAAAATCTCCAATTAAATCACACAATCACCTATTTTGCCTGCTGTTAAATTTTATTACATATATCACTTTGACTACTGAAATTACTTAAATCTATTTTACTTAAATAAACCAATTAACAGTTACTGATCACCTACTATAAGTGCTGTAAAGAACACAAAAGAGCAATCATTTTGAAAATGGCCGTAAGCTTTCATAAACTTTGAATCTGAAGAGGGAAACGTTACTCAACCAAGCAAGGGTGTACAATCTTCCCAACGCAATCAGTGGCTTGGCTGGAGAATTAAGAGAAAAGAAATAATTGCAAAAGTGACTTAGATACTGAGGAATAAATTTTGAGATGGTGATAGAAGTAAACTTTGTCAAGTAAATGACAATCCAAGTTTCCCCCATGAATTTAGAAGATAGAAAAAAAGATCATTTTTTTTTCTTTCCACTATTTCCCTAGTAAAATGAAAATGATCTTTATTTCAGCTTTGAGAACATCTGTATTTTTTATTATATGTTGGTTCACATGCTGAAATGTTACAGACACACAAACAATTAAAATATGTAGTGACCCTGTAGAAAGAAAGAGCAAGGGAGACAGAAAAGTTCACAGACTTTCTAATGCAGAGCCAAGTCTAGATATATTATTAGACATTTGAAAAATTCTTTCATACTCCAACCAAATATTTATAGCTTGTTTTTGGTCAACAATCTTGTTATTATGATGTTAATGTTAGATGACTGTGCTAAAGACATTCTTTAACCAAACCAGGAAAAAGTTTGTGTGAAATGATTAAATACAGGGAATCCTAGTTATAAATAGACTCAAAAAGTTCATTTGAAAATGTGCCATTGGGAACTGAAATTACATTTTTCACCTTTACTAGGGCTTCTCAAACCAGAAACTGCAGACGTCTCAGGGGCTTCAATATTTATGGGCTTTTTTTTCAGCTGGATTTTTAAATTTTAATCCTAATATCCTAATATAACAAATATGAAAACCAACACACTTTTATAATGCATAATAGCAAATCAGCACTTTTGTAGTAAAAATGTACCTTTGAAATAGAGTGAATAGAATAATCTAGTTTATTTAAGTTGGCATTTCTCAAATGGTAGTTCATAAGTCCCTGGGAAATTTTGAACCTATTGATTTTTTTCTCTAAAAAGAGTCTATATCTTGCCCATTTCTTTATGAGTAAAGAACTGCATAGACCCAATATTACAAGTGGTCAAGTCTCAAGGTTGGATTTCAAGTGGGTTACTTAGCTTTTAATCTAGCCATGCATTACATATGAATTCCCATGTCTATGAATAAGGGTCATTTGTTAAAGAACAGAAAAGGTGATTGAATGTTTCCTTTTCTGGTCACAGGAAAATTTTTAATGTGATTTGTATTCTTCAGCCTTCTCCCATCTCTGTTCTATCTCCCTGATTTCAAAATTGTTGTCCTTGATCCTTGCAGTTTTTGAGCCTCCTCAACTCCCGTAAAACAGTCTCCTCATTTGAAGTATGCATCCTATCTTACAAATTACTCCATGCACCAAAATGGCCATTTTTTCTCCTTTCAGCATAAAGCAAACAAACACTTCTATTCATTTAATGGATCAGTTCTCAGTAGGAAGGCAATCTTACTGAATTGATATGAAGAAATAAATGATTGCTATGCCATTGATTTATCTATAATTATTAAGTCATTCCTCATTTTCAAATTTTGTTTTTGTTTCTCCAAATCTAAAGAGATATGGTCTTTAACTCCTCCAAGATTTTGTTCGTTCATTTTATTTTTAAGTCTCTCCAGTGGCTCTCTTGGCTAAATATTTGATCCCTGCAGAATGGCAAGGGTGCAACTTGGGCATTTTTCAGTTAATATAATAAGCAAAAGTAAGTCAGGAACTGTCTGTAAATAATGTATAAACTCGATGGCCACAGAAGCCTGACATGCTGACTTTTGAGATGTTTGGAGGAGGCTCGCTGGTTACCAAGTGACTACCATAGAAATGCAATGAACTATGCTCCTAAGAATTGTGTTCTTTCTTGAGAGAGTAATTTCTGAAACTGCTGAACTCTGGTAGCTCTATGTGTATCATGGCCTCCCTACATATCACTTGTCACTAATTGGCAGCAGCTGCTCCAGACAGGCTTGGTCCTGGCAAACAGACTGAATCCTTTTCTCTGCCCTTAGGAAATCTGTCTCTCCAGGTGAGGTTTGAGGCCATGTGCAGAGCAGACTGTTGAGTTTGTTTTCCTGCTATTTGGACAATGGATGAATTTCAGACTTCAACATTTTAGTGTCATTGGTCCACGCTTTTGGACACTTCTGAAAATAAGTGTTTTTCGAATATATTATTTTTTCAATTCCTGATTAAAGGGCCACGTAGCCCCTAATATACAATATAAACAAATACATCTTTGAGAGCTTAATGCAATTTGGTATAGAAATGATGTTGATATCCAATTTCTCCTCTAGCATTGTTAGCCAGTTTTTATATGCTAGTTTCCAATTCATTCCTAAAAATGGTAAATACAGACTTATTTTCAGTAAAAGTTAAAGGCAAAGATGCTGACCTTCTTCTATTTTAACTTTTCGAAGAGCCCTGTCGGCACCAGAGTTCCAATATCAGTAATTTCCCAGAACCCTAGACCATCAGTGACATCATTTTTAATGTTTTGCCCTTCTTTACAATATTATAAAAATGAATCTTACTCTGTTTTTAATCACAAGCCTTATCCAGCAATCAAGTCAGGTATATAATAAGCTAAGCTACTCTGTAAATCTAAACATTCCCCACAAATGGAAAAGATACAGCCTGGGCTCTCTGATTGTTACTAAGGCAACTATCTAAAATGAAAATCTGATTAACCCTTTTGCTGCCTGGAACTACCCATGTACCACGTTAGCTGACTTCCCTGAACTTATCTTTCCTTTTCCCCCTCAAGAAATTCATAATTGCATTGCTCCAAAGTAGTTATGCTCTGGTTATCCTATCTGAGGCCAAGAGGCCTGTGATGGGTGGTAGTCCCACCTGGATGGCTGAGTGGGGTGGTTGCCTCATCATGAAGAAACAGATATTAAAACAGAGGGCACATGATTTCCCACTTATTTACGGCATCCGTTTGATGAACTCCTTGACAACGTTAAAAGATTTCCATTCAACAAACAGCCGAGTACCACTGTATTTTCTTTTCACTCAGAAAATGATGTGACAGTAAGAGCTGTATGTTTCACAAACATATTTTCCTCAACTATTTTTGAATGACATTAGCAACTGTTACCATTTGCTAGGAAGAATAATATTTCAAAGCATTATGCAGAGTTTTAGCCAAGAACAAATATCCATCGGGCGCTGTCTTCTCTCTTTTTACAGATAAACCAAATAGGGAATTCAACAGCAAGGCATGGCGGTGATATAAGAACACATATTTCTATGTAACTTTGGCAATAGGAGGCTGTGCACTAGGAATTCCTTAATAGATTTAGAGAACTAAGTTGTATAATACAATTACATTAAAATGCTTATACCTTTTAGAGTACATAAGTACACTCAAGTTTCTTTAAAACTCTCACTTCCCACTGCCTCCACACCACTCCCCTTCATAACCTTTCTAGAAAGATGACTTGATACTTTCCACTTGTCCGCTCCACAGGTGGCAGAAGAGTCCATTTGATATTCCCTACACAGTGCTTGATTTCTCCATTCCACTTCTGGTTCAGACCATTCCCTCCATCCTGGCTTCCCACCATGCTCCTGACTCCCTTCTATGCTCCTCTCTACCCGTCTGAACCCATCGTTTCCTTCAGATCTTGTTCAGCTCTCATTGCCCTGAGGAAGCATTTCCCAATTAACCTCCTTCTCCTCCTTCAGTTCACCCTTTTATGTCCCCTGGGAATAAAATTGTGCTACGCCATTTTGTACTTGTTGATACATTGCTTGTAATTGCTTTTTTTTATTATTATGTCAGTCTCACTGCATTTGCTTCTATATCATTCATCTGCATTTTATTCCATGTGTTTCTTCTTTTCTTGCTCAGTCTTCTAGCTTTTGTCATTTCAGAAGCAACACTGACGTACCCTACACTGAATAGTTCATAAATAAACACTTAATGACTAATTTAAAAAATAGTTAATGTTCATGAATCGCTTTAGCTTTTTATATTTTTATGATTCTTAGTACTGAATTTTGCAAAGTAACAGCATCACTAGCAAATGGCTCTCAAATCTACATTGTCAGCCTACAGCTAATCTCCAATATCTTTGCATTTCTTTAAGCATATTTCTTGCTGGATATTTGTATTTCTTTTTCTTACTTTAATTTCAAATCAAACATGTCTAAAATGAATTTCACCTTCTCTAAAAATCCAAATTTCCCTTCACATTTACCCATTTCTATTAGTTACTTACTGATTAAAAAACAATAACAACAACTCTTGGTGTTATCTAGCATTTCTAAACTCTAAATAATATATTCAACTTTTACACATGGCATTACATAGGAAGAACCTGAAAGATGTTTGATACATTAATGAATTACATTTTTTGATTGAGTGTTCATACAAAGTATACAGTGTGCCTTCCTTATGGGGATTAACAATTGTAGTCAATAATCAGAAATGCAAAATAATACGTAACATGCAATAAATACCAATGAAAATGGTTTCTAAGGATTTCTTTTCTAAGAAAGCTTTTGTTTTAGATTCAAGGGTACCTGTGCAGGTTTGTTACATAGGCAAACCTGTTGTACAGCTTATTTCATAACCCAGGTACTAAGCCCAGTACCCAAGAGTTATCTCTGCTCCTCTTCCTCCTCCCACAATCTACTCTCCACCCTCAAGTAGTCCCTAGTGTCTCTTGTTTCCTTCTTTGTGTTCATAAGTTCTCGTTACTTAGCTCGCACTTACAAGCGAAAACACGTGGTATTTGGTTTTCTCTTCCTTCATTAGTTTGCTGAGGATAACAGCCTCCAGCTCCACCCATGATCTCACAAGACATGATCTCGTTCTTTTTTATGGCTGCATGGTATTCCATAGTGTATATGTACCAAATTTTCTTTATCCAATCTGTCACTGATGGGCATTTAGGCTGATTCCACATATTTGCTCCTGTAAATAGCAGTTCAATGAACACTTGTGTGCATGTGTCTTTATGGCAGAATGACTTATATTCCTCTGGGTAAGGATATTTAATTTACTACATATTAGAATATATTAAATCATTAAAAAGATGTTAAAAATTTAATTTACAGTGTGGAATCTAAAGTAGTGGAACTAGTTACAAATTCAGACACACACAGGAGAATGAACAGGGAGTCTGGCTTAATTGGGAAAGAGTAGAATGGACTTTGAGGTTACTAATTATCTGGCAGGTGTTCAGCTTGGGGATATGGTAAGGGAAGGCCATCTGCTGCCACAAATAGGTGACTATGGACAAATGCATTTAACTCTTTGAAGTTATACTTCTTGCCACTGCAAAAAGAATGAACTCAAGGTTTTCAAAGGTCACTTCCTCATATAGATTTTTATGGATCTAAACATAACTCATTAATTGGGAGATGAAAGATACCAGTGTGTGAGAGTGAAAGTGAGGGGGGTGTTCATCAGAGATAGCAAGGTCCTCCTCCATTCCCTTCTTCTTTTCTCAGATCCCTCATTAATATGAGATAAAATTTATTACATCTTAATGTACTTTTTAGGTATTTACACTCCATCAGTAAACCAAGTTTCAAGTTCAAAAGATAAGATTTTCTTGGCAGAATCTGAGGCATCAACTAATGGAAGGAAGGAGGAATTTTCGAGAAGATAATTAAGACATGTAAAACCACATTATTAAGGTGTTACCTATTTGCAAGCCAATTCTATAAATCTACAGAAAACATTCTAAGGAATGGCCAAGGAGGAGAGAGGATCAAATAATTTAAGAAGATCTGAGGGGACCTATGTAGAAATCTTAAAATCAAAGGCAGGAGATCTTTGTAAGCTTTATTAGGAAACTGGTATGGTCTTACGAAGGGAGTGGCCTATTGAATCCAAGGACAGCATAACTGAGGATAATTTGGAGGTGGATAAAGACAAAGACAAACTTATTATTTTTCTCCTCTCCACCAAAAGCAAGCAAGCATACAAACAAATTGTGGAAATAACCATGGGCAGAATATCACAAAGGAATATCTTCCTTTAATTATGTATGTGATCAGCTATGTTGTTTCTCAAAGTTTCAGTTTTCTTATTTGAAAAGCACGGGTTGGACAAAGTGTCTTCAAGCTCCCACATTCGTAATTTGGCAATATCACAGTCCAGTGGGACTGTTACCAGAAGATGACATATGATTTTCCAAAAAAATATAGAAAATACAGGCAGTAATGGATTATTAACATAACGACAATAGAGGTTAGTATTTATGGAGTGCTTGCTCTGTGCCAGCCTTTGTGTTTTGTAATTTCCATACATATCCTATTTTAAAATTCAAAATACATGTTTATATGTTCTATTAATATCTCCACTCACACAGACCAGCCAAGTGGAGCATAGAGAAAGGTAAAGTGGCCCACAGCCCACAAGCTCAGTAGTGACAGAATTCAGGTTTAAAACCAAGCATTTCAACTCCAGTGCCCAAGCTCTCCATCACCATACTACAGCAACTCAAATGAAAAGAAGACATAAAAATACATATATTTCTATATGTATATAGAAGAAGAAGAAGAAATGCAACACATAACCAAAAAAAAATTACCTAAAAAATCCATATAAAAAATGTCCTCTTGGGGTGAGGAGAGATAATGCTTAGAAGCAAACATATAAAACACTGATAAATATTTGTTTCATCTCTGTTTTTTGCACATATACACTCAAACACAACAAGCATTTTTGCTATGTTGTTGTTGAATTTGGTTTATTTATTTTAAATATAAATTAAAAATATGTGAGAAGAAAAAAAGGAAGCAATCCTCAATGAGAGAATGGAAAATAAAATAATACTTAGAAAAACTGTTAGTGTTTAAGACCAAATGGGCAGTCACTTCCATATCAAGTATTAAGAGAAAAAAACATACTTTGCTGCAGACTTCAGCACTCACGATTCAGAGCAACATCAGATGCAAGAGGATAAACGAAGAGCTCATGGGAAGAACATAACATCCAATCTAAAACTTGCTAGGCAGCCAAGAAAAATGCCCAGAAAGTACAGAAGTGAGTTACATAGCAAATTCATTTGTATATGTTTGAAAATGGAGAGCATTGCATAACACTAGATATAGTGTTGCACTGAATAATTCTCAACATATCAATATATTTTTTAATCCCTTTTCTCATAGAAGAATGAGAAACCAATTAGGATGATATGACAAATATTACTCTCATTAGATTAAAAAACTTCATATTCAGGAAGCCTTAAAATATACTAAAAATACACTTTTCCCATATCAACACAGAAATTAATTACAAGGGATTTACAAATAATGGTTGTTCATGGCACAACCTCAATGTTTAGAAATCCACAACTGTCAGTCCTCTGTCTGGAATTATCTATCAATCATTTTAATGATGTAGATAAAATAATAAATTAGTTGTTAACTTAATTTGCTATCAGCAGTAACTTGGAAGGAATCACTACATTCAGATATGAGTCAGACTTGTAAAATTCTACTCTTTTTCAAATCCTGCATAATGTAAATGTCTATTTGTTTTTTTAAAAAAATCTCCTGAAGTAATGATTAACTACATTTCTTTGGTAATAAAAGAATGGTTCAGAATTGAATTGACTCATCTTCGGTTAACAACTGAGAGAGTGACGAAGTCAGGATTCGAAACTGGGTCACAGTTTTCTACTATCTCTGCTGTCTTTTGGTGGCATTAATATTGTAACAACCAAATACCGATTTTGAACATTTTTAATGTTTCTACAAAGTGACCATCTGAACTACAGCTTTACAGTGGAGTTCTTTCAAAGTAATTTACTTGAGAATAAGAATGACAATGAAAATTAACATTTATTGAACTCTTCTTTAAGCACTCTGTTAAGAACTTTTTAAAATATCATTTTATTCAATTTATATGTTCAGCAAATATTTATCGAGTGTGTTTTAGGTGTTTGTGAAATAGCAAAACATAAAAGATAATCTGTCCTTGTAGAACTCACCCTCTTATTAGGGAGAAAAAAAATAATATATGAACACTAAATATAAGGTAATTTCAGGTAAAATAAAGATATAAAGAGACAATAACAGTTTTGTTTGCTTGATCTGTTTAAGTTTGTCCAGAGAAGGCTCTTAGCAAAGAGGACATCTGAGCATGTCCCTGAATGAAGCCAGGGAGTGAGTCATATGAAGCTGTGTAGGTGAAACATCTGAGAGAGAGGGCACAGCAAAAGCAGAGGGATCAAGTTGAAAATCTAGCATATTCTATAGCAGAAAAGAGTAAAAGGTTTTGGATTTTAGTCCAAGTGTGACAGTAAGCCATTGAATGGTCTTGGGAATACCATGCTGTAATTTACATGTTAAAACACCACTTGGTTTTCCATGTGATAACCAGTCTTTGGGGGCCAAGTATATATAGAAACAAGTGAGAAGGCTGCTGCTGAGGCCTGGTGAAGATGATGGTGTTCTCAACCAGGATAGCTCTGGAAGTGGGAAGTGGTCAGATTTTGAAGGGGAAATTCATTGACTTGCTCGAATAGAGTCAGTGTAGAAAAGAGAGGAATCAAGGCTAAGTCCCAGATTTGGGGCCTGAAAAGATGAGGACATTTATGAAGATGAGGGAGATTCAGATAGGAGTCATCTTAGGATGTATGTTTTGGAGTTCTGATTTCTACATCTCTATTGTGATACAGTGATGTAAATTAGGCAATTAGAAATGTGAGTCTGGATCTCAGATGAGAGATTGGGGCCGGGATTTAAATTTGTCTAAAACATGGAAATTAAAGCCATGGAGTATGAGATCATCTAAAGAAAAGAATAGACCAGAGTCCCGGTCTCAATATTTAGCAGTTAGTTTCTTAGCCAAGAAAACAGAAAGTGCATTCAGCAAGGTGGGGAAAGCAACAGAGACTGTGTCCTGGGGACCGAGTGCTGACAGTGCTCCAGGAAGGAGGGAAAGATGGAGTAGATAAAAGTTAAGCCTTACCACTATTCAGGATAAGAACCCCCTGCTTTCATTTAAAAAAAAAAAAAACAGATGAAGAACCTGAAATTGAGAGAGGTCAACTAACTTGCCTAAATTACACAGCTAATGAGTGCTACAGCTAGGACTTACACTGGTGGGTGATGTCTGATTTGAAATATCATAATTTCCACATTTTCAAAGTGTATGAATATTCTCTAAACATAGATAATACTACAGAACCATTCTGAATGAAAATACTGATAAGGCCAACCATTCACAACTGGGACCATCCTCATCTATTAAAGAAATAAAACATTTAACAATTAACAGATTTTTGGAGAAAAAACATAAATTCACAAAGATGCTTGTCCATAATACAATTCATTTGCATTGCCAATTTTGCAGAACCATTTGTAACTGTACATTAATATCCTTGATATGAGTTTTTATTCTGTCCTCAGAATAAATATATTAGTGTATTATGTAGATTTGCACTATCATCTATCTTCCTAACTCAGTGACAAAACATTTCAGTATCGCTATGTACGATGCTGTAAGCAAGAATCTATATAATTCTAAATCTGTACACCACTGCTGTAAAATGCTCTATGCCAACTCTTTTTATGTGAGGTAACCAAAGCCGAGGCACCTTTTGGTATATCCCTTTGCTATTCCCTAACACCATAAAATTTTTGGCAGCAAAGAGCTGCCATATGGAGAGACAATGCCTACTCTTCTACTATGCAAAAATCATGAAATGAATCACTATAATTCTCTATGTATCATAGCACATTTATAAGTACGTGAAAGAAAATTTAGTTTTTTACATAGGCTAAAAGAAAGCTTTCAAAAATAAGTTATCAATAAGCTTTTCAGAATAAATCTGGGGAGAATATGTGACTTGATTTAAAAAGTATCCAGTCTGTGAGCTTTGGGCAAGCAACAATAAGAATGAGAAAGACACAAATGCCTCAACTTCTCTAGCTGAAATGTGGCATCTACCAAATAATTTTTTATGATAATTTAGCCTAAAGTATACTATATAAAATCCTCAGTGGTGATGCACACAAATGCCAAGTTCATGCCAAAACTAGCAGAAGCAAGTCAAAGCTGTCACAGGCAAACAAATATGTAATATGTACACACATATTTATGAATGTACAAATGTATGCATATATATCATATGCATGAGCCATTTAATATAGTAATTCATTTTTTAAAAATATACAATATTTATAACATCATTATTAGAACATAAACTCAATGAATCTTAATTTTGGAATCTTGAAATTCACCTGGGCCAGGTTGAAGCTAATGCAATCCTTTTGACTAAGAATGTCAGATAGGGAACATAAGTGGGAACAACTATAATTGGAATTCATTTAACCAAATTTAAATATTTCTGTTAACTGGACAAAGAGATAAACGCCATATTTTTCAATGCTCCATATTTATATTGACTAAAATCTATCTTCCTGTAATTTGCATGCACAGAATTAAAACCGATCTTTTTTTCTCATGAGGCCTTCTTATTCTAAAGGCAGTTTATACTGTCTCCAATTGTAGCAGGTATTTATGAAGTGTCTTCCCAGATCCATACTTTTCTGAAAATCACTTCTTTACCTTCAAGCATTAGGTGTGTCCCTTTGCTGTGCTGGGACAGTAAGTCTTTTCCCTGGGGTTTTCAATACAGGATTAAGAAAGTCAAAGGCATAACTCACTGGGTGGATGCAAATATAGGCTAACAAGTTCAAAGCTTCTATCCATTGAAAAGGCAGCTGGACATGAGAGGAAGGAAAATGAAGTCAACTTGAAGAAATCTGAGGCCATAACAAATGTTGAAGGCATCCTGAGGGTTTCTGAATCTTTGGTACTAATAAATCTTGAGGCCCAGTGAATTCCTGCCCTTGGTATCTATAAAATACTCTGCAATTCTAATAAATAAATTTCTCCTTTTCTTTAAGCTGGCTCAACTGTGTCTCCACAGCCTGCAGCAAAGACGTCTTAATACATTCTCATTCACTTCAACCAATGCCCCCAAAAAATAAGAGTAGCCCAGGTCTCTAAACCAGGCCCCATCATCAAGTGTGTGACTTTCTGCAAATCCTCAGAATTCTCTGTGTCACTTGGTCTTATTAGTCCCAACATCTTATTTCCTATACAGAAGAAAAAAATTCTGTCCTATACAAAAGACAGAAGGGAATAAGGTTACCTCCAAACCTGGGTAATACTGTTATCTCTACTTTTAGAAGAATGTACCTGTAATTTAGAATTGAAGAGTAAGGAAGGGCGGGGTAATAAGGGTACAGAAAAGAGCAAACTAAGAACAACTGAGCAGAGGGGATAAAAAAAAATTAAGCAATTCTGTCACCATTTTAGCTAAGTTTGACTATGAATAGGCATGTCCAATTCCAGTTAATTAGGGAACATGACCAGGGAACAGGTGATGAATTCTCTGGAGTCCCCTTACAGACTTTCCCAGGCAATAATGGCACTAGTAGCTGCCATCTGCAGGCCCTACCATGTGCCAGCTACTGGGCTTGGTGTTTTCATATGTTATCTTGTTCATTCCTTGGCTTAGATATCTTTTGGTTATGTTTAGAGGAATAAAAAGACTGCTGGCTAGTATCCGAAGCCTTGCAGTATGGTGCAGGGCTTCAGGTGGTGATGGAGGAAAATGATTCTTTGTCAGCTGCCAAGTATAAGTTCAGGAGCATAACTTCAGGTAAGAGGGAGGAGGAAGATGGTTCAGCCATGGAACCCAGGGCAGTCTGTCATTGAACTCTGCTGGACTGTTAGGAGAAGATTAAAGCTGAATACTAAATGACGATCTAGCACTTAGTGCACAACAAAGTATAAGACTATGTCTACAAATATTCTCTTTTAAAAAATATTCATAGTGAATATGTAAAGGCATTAGTCTCTCGAAAAATATGAATGAAACACTGTAACAATCATGCTAAAGTGTTAAGAATCAAGTCACTAATAAGCATTCCTGAGTCTATCCTTGAGTTCTTACTTGCAAACAAGTTTCTCTGCTTGAATTAGGAATGTTGCTATAAACTTTATATATATATATATATATCTCATAGCACATTTATAAGTACGTGAAAGAAAATTTAGTTTTTTACATAGGCTAAAAGAAAGCTTTCAAAAATAAGTTATCAATAAGCTTTTCAGAATAAATCTGGGGAGAATATGTGACTTGATTTAAAAAGTATCCAGTCTGTGAGCTTTGGGCAAGCAACAATAAGAATGAGAAAGACACAAATATATATATATAAAGTCAACAATAATACAGCCATCATACTATAGGTATCCACAACAATAACAAATAAGGTAAAAAGGATTTAAACAATTTTAAAAAATGAAAAGTGAGCGGTTATTCCCGAATGCTTTTTAACTTGTATTAACTATAACATTTATTAAATTTAAAAGACTGCTGGCTAGTATCCGAAGCCTTGCAGTATGGTGCAGGGCTTCAGGTGGTGATGGAGGAAAATGATTCTTTGTCAGCTGCCAAGTATGAAATTTAAAAGAAAGAATGAAATTTAAAAAGTTAACAAATTCAAGAAATGAAAACATTAAAAATACAACAGAGGGGAAACTTTTGATTAATATTTGTCAGATGCAAAGACATAATAATTAGTTGAAAAAAAGAAATCCTTCTTTTCTTAGAAGTACTTCAATGTTTAAATGATGTATTTTATACATATGCAGTTTTTCCCTCCTCAAAAAAAATCTTTCTCTTTGCTTATAAACTTGATAGAAGCAAAAAAGAAATAAATCTTACAAAAATTTCAGAGTACTTTTTATTCCGAAATCCATCACTAATATTCAAAATATAGTCTCAAAATACTGAACTCATTACTGTAAACAGGGAACTTCTAGGTGTATTTTTTACCAAGTACAACTTTGTGTTTTAGGAACATCTGTCTTCACGCTATAGACTAAAATCAACAGGAATACTATCTTAAATACTTGAGCAAAACTCAGTAAAAGATACAGTAGGCAAACATTGTGGTCGGCTCAGCAGTGATTACCAACTCATGCTCCAAATTCACTATAAAATGAAAATCAATATTTCCACAAGTTCCTGCAACATAAAAGATAACCTTCATTGATTTTTCTAGACTTAGGCCTCTCTGATAAAATCTAATATAAATTTTCAACCATGAGGATTTGGATCAGAGCAGGGGTGATAAGTCCTGCACATCTCTTAAGAGGTGGAGAATTTTTTTTTTAAAGTGCACGTTCATACTATTTATAATTTGCCCTGTGCAAGTGAAAGCCTTTTCCACCAGTGCTATCAGGAATCTCTTCTAATTTTTATTACTGTGAGGCTAAAGCCTGTTCCAGATAATTTGGAAATTTCAGGGGAGTTGTGATAGGGCTGATGGTACAGCCCTGGCTGACTTGAGAAAGGAGCTAACCGGTAATAGCCTCCATGGCTGTGCTGATTAAATGTTGCCATAGATGAAAGGCCTGCCATTGCTGCAATAAATTAACCAATCACACAAATCCCAAGTCAGTGCTAATCCTTCCTTGATACTCTGATCCTCTGATCAGCTCAAGGAGGTAAAGAAACTGGCTTGTGACGCTTGGTGCTCTAACCCCTGGATTTCATGTACACAACGAGCTAATGATATCTTGCTGACCAGTTCAATGGGATGAACTTCTCTCACAACCCTTAGGGAACACCACGGCCTTCTTTTACAAAAAAAAAAAAAAAGGTGAAAAGAAAAAGGAAAAAGAAAAACTGACAAGCAGATGGGAGGTTTTGTGTTTTACTAGGAAACTGCAGGCAAACTATTCAGCACTTGTTAACTAAAATAATCATAAAGACAGGGCCATAGCATGACATGTTTTATATCGTTTAGGTGTGGAGGATGAATCACAAAAGGACAAGGATCAAACAGAAGGGAGAATACTAAAGAAAGACAACTGGGGAGAGCGGCATTTCAAGAGAGCAAGGTGGTCTTTTTTTTCTTTTCTTTTTATATTTTAGGTTCAGTTCTGAAGCAGCTACCCCAATGAGTAATTTAGATTTTTTGCAGGTCCACATTTTGGGTTTCTGGAATTTCTGTTATACATGCTGTGTTCCTTAGCCATGCTAGCAAGTGTGATTTAGAATCTGATTTAGGAATAGACTCATTTAATCAATTAGCAGAAGGTCTGACCACATGCAGTGCCTCACTGTTAATTATGTGAGGGGTGCCTCCGCAACAGAGTTCGTGAAATTGAGTCTGTGCAGGATGCATTAGTGGACTTCATAATTGGGGAAAGTTTTTTTGTACGTAGTAATTGGTTGCTAGAAGTAAGAAGGCTCAAGGGTTTTCCTCCAGCGTTTCACACATAAAGAGTTTTTGAAAGCACTTCATTATCTTTCTTGGTCAGTCCCAAGAAATTAAAACTAATTTTTTATGAGGGAAATATAGGAACAAGGAGGAAAATGTAGAAAGTCAGCATTTTGGAAATGAAACTAGCTTATTTAATATGAGAAACCGTGAAGTGAGGTAGCATAGTTTTGTGAACATCTATGGCACTACTCTACTTTTTAAAGAGAGAGGAAGAAAAAAATTTTTCCAGAATTTTAAAACTCATCTACCTGGTTGGTAAAATTTGACCACATTGAAACAATTTGATGAAGCAAAGCTAAGATATGGTGATTATAATTTGGTGTGCAGATATTCTAAGTTTAAAATGCATTCATGGTGATAGAGAAAAAAAGAAGCCCTTTATCAAAATAAAAGTAATCAGTCCTATCAGTTTTCTCTCTCATAAAACTTCCCTAGATTCTAACCCTCTTATCCTTCACCTTCTTCTTTATTTACCTGATGAACATGCATGTGTAGGACAGCTTTCTCAAGTGACCTTCCCAAAGGCAGTCCTTCCCACTGCTGGATTCGGCGAGAGCAAGCCCCGTTGTAAGGAGCAGGTCTCATGGGAATTAATTAGTCAGAACACCAGAAGAACACAGCTCACTCCCTGCAAGGCATTCTGGGCCAATGCTGCAGAATAACACAGCTCTTTCTGACCAAAAGGAAGGAAAAAAAAACCCACAAAAACCCTTTTTTTTTCCCCAAGAACAACAGATGTTATAACAGTTCAGAGAGGTACTAAAGTAAGTTTTATGCAGCAGAACAACAGGATTGGAAAGAACTGAAATAATGATCCCCAGCAGAATTTTATCCTTTTGAGTTCTCATCTGATGTCTCACACCTGCAAAAGCTATTCAAATTTCATATTTATCCTAATTAATAGTCCTATATAATGTAGTTATAGTGCGGTGGTACTATTAGGAATTTGATTCACTATCATTCCCAAATGAAAGACATTATTCATGGGAAAAAATTAAATAGGAGACCATTTAAAACATGCTGCACTATATATTTTCATAGTAACTTAGAAGGAAGACTCAAATATATTGTTATGCTATCCTTCTCATTACTAAATTAAGATGGGTTGATAGCAGCCTATCTATTATTATAATATTTATCTGCATTAAATAAGATGAAAAAACAAGGAAAAGAAAAAATTGAAAAATGGCTTAAACATAAAAAGAGAAAACAAAATTATTCTCTGTACTCTTTAATGACTACTTTTATTTAACAAGAAACTACTGTGCTTTTATCTAGCATTAATGGAAGGTACATGGTATGTTCATAAAGAAATTACACCGGGGAGAGGTTTAGGTCTGCTCTCTTTTTCCCATTAACATGCACACACACAACTTCATAAATGTCAAATATTTGAAGCATATCATGTCCATACTGTTAGTTTTAAATAAGTAGAAATATTCTAGCATTTGACATTACTTTCACCCAAATTTCGTGTAACTCCAGGATGATTAGAAATAATACACATAGAAAATAAAATAGCATTTTAATAACTGACCATGTCAACTCCCGCCAATTCAGAGATTTATTTCTGATTTTCTGTGACTTTAAACAGAATCCAGGCATAACAGGACCCTGACATTCAACTGCAACCCGAAAATTCAAGATCTATTAAGAATGTACTTTTTTTTCACAAATACCAAGGTACAGCTATCAAATACACTGGTTAACAGTAAGAATGCAGCTGTTACATTAATGAATGTGCCAGGAAATTGAAGCACAATTATATGAGCCTAAAAATAAAAATATTTAAATGTAGAATTTCAATTCTACTTTGCAAAAAACACCACCATTAACTAAACTTATAGAGTGGAAAAACAAGATGAAAGAAGGAACTATGTCTATTTCTTTCCTGGGTGCCACATGCTGAAAATCACCACAGATAGATGCTGCCTTGCTTAATTGAGGTTGTAGAGATAGCGTTCCAGGCCCTATCTACTTTATCTGCTCAGGAATCTCATAATCACTCATTAAAAAAAAAAAAAGCAAAGGCAGTCTCACCCAGAGACCTCCTTTTCTATTATGAGTTGCTTTACATGATGACTAGAAATGGGTTAAATTCTTATAAGAATAAAATATTTAACTATTATGATCTCTGTTCTCACCCTTGATATGCAAAAGAAGCTTTGGATCCTAAATTGACTAAGAAACTTGCAAGAGCATTAGGATTGGTGCTAAACTTGCAAAGGTTTTCACAGGACAGGTAGAATACTTTCTTTCTCTAGGTATAGCATACCAGAACAACCAGGGAGTTCCAATGTATTTGCAACTAGGGTAAAAACTGGAGTGATGGTGGAGAAATAAGTAACTTTCATTATAAATGTTCTCCTCCTTTGTTTCCTTCTCTCTTTCTGAAAATGCAGGGATGAATAAAAAAGAAAATGAAAGAAAACATTTTCACTTTTCTGCTGATTTTTTACTCTTTTATTTTTCACCTTTTCTGGCTTTTTCTTCATTCATTTTTATTCCTTTTAATCTACTAGGCCAGACATGAAATGATCAGAGAGCTGAACAGATTTTCACTCACACAACTTACAACCTGCTCTTCCATTTTGACATGGATACTACCATTTGCCATAAATGTTAACAAGTTGCACAGAAGTAATGTCTACTAAATACCAAAGCACTTCATTTTGGTAACTTCATTACATAACTAGTTATTTCTTTTTCGGTTGTTTCCTTTTTCAGATAAAAGGAGAATTTCAGATAATTTTGCTTTACTCTTAGTTTATATTGGTTTTAAAATACACATAAATTTTAGATGATATTGGAAGTCAATTATAAGATGTTAGCAGTGTATGATTCTATTTTGAGATTTAATGAGGAGTAGATAGATTAAAAAGCTCTAAGAAGTATGTGCCTATTCATATGGCTAAAACCAATAAAAGAGATTATTTTAGCCATAGAGATAAAAAAACGTTGGCAGAGAATTTCACAATATTTAATGTTCTCTATTCCATTATCATTGAATAAAAGATAAAATCCAGATTTCTTGGAAAAGCATGGAAACCTTCCTTTTACCTTCTTTAATCCTTACTATTAGCCCTGTTTCACCCAATACTGTGTGTTTCCCCAAATGCTTCTTTGTTTCATGTTTTCATGACTTTGCATTTAATGTTACTTCTGCCTGGAATTTGCAATCCCAATTTATTTTCTGAGTCAATTCATCTCTCAAATCTCTTCTGAAAATTGTCTTCTGGAAGCCTTTCCACGGGTACCTGAGACAGTAAAATGTTTCATCTTCACACTTACCATGGTTGGATAATTGCTGTTTATGGATGGCCAGCATCTAGTCTAGCTCCTTTGGTTAATAACTCTCCCTCTGTCTTTTCGGGTAATTCCTCCACTGAACACTAATCGAGGGACCCTTCTCTCCCTTGTCTAGTGACAGAGATGTGACCTGAGAGAGACTAATAAGGTACCCCCTCCCTGGACCTAAGTCCTAAACAAAGAAATAAAAAGACCAAAACGTATTGGAGCTCATTCTTGCCAATGAAAGTGCCTGGTAAGATTGTACAGTGGTTTCTACTATTAGACTTTCTTTAGTCTCAAATTGCCTTGATTCTTGTCCTTTCCCAAACCTGGTTCCCTAACATCCCACAGATTCTGTAAATGCCCCCATATCCTTTCCATAATTCTGTTTTTGCCTAAGTTAGCCAGAAGTTGTTTCTATTGTGTATTTATAAACTGAAACAACTTTTGTAGAATCCTCCATCAGAAATCATCTTATGATACTATAGTTATATGTTTATGCATCTGATTCTCTCATTAGACTGAGCTCCTTGAGGGCAGAGACTAAATATACTTTGTATAACCTGAGACCTTTGCATAGTGCCTGGCTCCTGGCAAGAATTAAGACGTGTTTGCTGAATCCATGAGTGAGTCATGATTAACATGAATGCTGAAAAGGGCCATTGTTAAAATGCAACTGTAGGGAGGTAGTATAAAATCAAAGCAGTGTGAGTTTTGAAGTCGTATCTGAGTTCAAATCCATAATTTATATATTAATTAGCCTTGAGCTTTTTGAGGAGTGTCTGAAACCTCAGTTTTCTCATCTGTGAAACTGGAGTACTATCAGCTTCAGAGAGTTATGGAAGTATGAAGCAACGAAACACTAAGCACAGTCCAATGAACCAAAATATTAACTATTAATATTTAGGCTATGAATAGAACTACTTACTATATATTAGATCTGTGACTTTACAATGTAGAGCTGAGTTAAAGTAATAAATATTTTAAATAGCCTTAAAATTTTAGAAAACATTTTAACAAAGCTACCATACTAAAAGAAAAAAGTACGTTCTTTGTTTTAAAAGGTATAATAAAATTAAGATTCACTGCCAGACTGTCCTAGCATAAGGAATCTTCTAGAAATTAATTTTTGAAGCTACTTGAACAACATAGCTCTCAAATACATGAGACAACAACCACACGAAGAGTTACTGCCCTGAAATTAGGCAAGTTAGCTGGAAGTCAAGAGGAGAAGAGATGGGCTGATTTAAAAGGAATAACTCAGGCATTTAGGTTTAAAGACGTCTTTAAAGATCTTACTGCATTCTTTGTCAATGAACAAGGTAATCAAAATTTAAAGTTTTGACTACAATAACCCTGAACCCCCTGGAGAACACTCAGTGAAATATGAGAGCAGTTTTAATACCTAGAAGCCCTGCTGCATTATAGTAAGGTCAGCTGAGGAGCGCTGTTAAGACTCCAGGCCATAATGACTCCATATGGAGCCAGAGAGCAGCTAAAGTAATAAACTCTTCCACGATGATTTCTTTGCTCTTTGCAGTGCTAATGTAGACTGACAGCTACTCATCTTTCTTTCAGAAATTTTTTTACTTGAAAAATCACAATTTTTTTTGCAACTATGATTAAAATCTACAAATTCAAGAAAAGCACTGACGAAACCAAGAAAGTTGTGTGTGTGTTTAATATTTTAATGAAACTGATAGAAAGTCTTCAGCCCTTGACTATGCACAAAGATAATTTCCTTTTTTTTTTTTTCTTGGAACGGAATACTCACTGAAGAGAAACTGGCATTAGCTTACATGGTAATAAGATGACTCTAAATGAGGCATCTGAGGACAGAAACATTAGAAATTGGGGACAGCTGTGGACAGCAGATTTGGGACACTGGTATCATGTATGTAACAAATCTTTATTAATAAGTACATTAAATCCCATATTTTTCATTTATAACTGCTGCATAATTTCCTGTTAACACTTCATGTAAATTCCAGATAAGGTAATAATTTTTTTTTCAGAATTCTATTTCTGTTTCATTATATGTTCTATACTCTGCCCCACAGGTCAGTTGCATGATTGAAGTATTATGCCTCATTAAAATTCCAGTAGTTAAAACATGGAGACAGAATTTTGGTAATTCTTTTCTCCATTACTAGAATTAACCATTCCAATACATTCCTGGGCTCTCTGAACCTCATAATTTATGTGTATATATACACTCACGTCGATACCATTAACAAGTTCTTACACATACACACATATAAGAAGCATATGTAACACAGATATATGCTGGTCAAGAGGTCTCGATGTCCTAAACAGAAAGCTCTTATCTTTCTTTTGCTCCAGTGGCTGAAAATCCTTGCCCCACCACCTCCCAGTTCAGTATTTCTAGCTAGCAGCTGCTATCAGAAACCTAAATAACAAAAATATGCAAACTTGCACACTAATTCCCTTTGGAGATAGATCTTGGCTGCAGCCCTGTCATAAATCAGAGAATTTCGATATGAAATGAGGCAAGCAGCTCTAATCATTTCTGCATTTCAAATTGGATCACTGGCTCAATCACTGGGCTTTTTTAAACTGCTTGCCTAAGAGCAAATGTGAGGCGGGAGATAATTCTGAAGACATCTCTCCTTTTGTGGCCTTAGAACTCTTTTAACTGTTTCAAGACTGAAGGCCACATTTCAGTGATAATAGCACAAATCTGGTGGGAGAGATATGGATCCTTCAAGACATCTTCCTCCTCTTTCAACTCACAGAATTCCATCAATATCTGCATATATTACATATATTAATATATGTGTGTGCATATGGGTTTTGTGTGTCTAAAAAGGAAAATGAGAAAAAAAATAAGAGAAACATCTGACATATATCCACAGTCTATTTCTCCTTAGAATTTCCTGTTTTTGACACAAGACAGGTTTCAATTGCACTGGGAGATAGTTAACACTTTTAAACTGGAAAAATGTATTTCAAATCAAATGTAATTGCACCAAAATGTGAAAGACTTTGGAGTTTCAAGGATGGCCTGACAATTTGGCCACCATTCAATGGCCAAATGAGAAACAAGACAGTCCTTTAACCTTTCCAGATGATTTTTCAATTCTTATTATGATTGCATTTTTATATTTTTACATTTCAGACAAACCTTTAAAAAACAATGTATCAAGGGGGGGAAGCCTCCCACGCAATTACGAAGAGTAAAGAATCCTCCTGACCTTTTGATAGTTTTGCTTTGAGTCTCCCTCCTTTCTTATCCAAATGACACTTAAGTCTTGCTGCATGTTTCCTGTGCTCACTACAGTGCTTTAAAACGGAATTTAACTACTTTTTAGAGGGTTTTCATAAAACCTTGCAAGCCTAATAGTGACCTGATGAAATATTAACGCTAAGCTCCTTGTGTTTTGAGAATAGAATGAAAATGTTTATCAAATTTTTATTTTACACAGTTAACAAACAAAACAACTCTGCTTTATCTGGTGTTAATTTTTCTGTTCTATTTTCACCTTTTCCTGGCTGGTATTATATTTTACTTGTGGGGACTCAGGATGCCAAATGTGCCATCTTGCTACTAATTTTGAGAATTGGGAGAGTATCAATGTTGTGCTGATATAGGTGTTAGAGGACTTTAATAACTGCTTATGTTATTTTAGCAATCTAACAAATCTATCAAATGATGATGTTACTGGGTATTTTTTTTTTTTTTTTTTGAGACAGAGTTTCGCTCTTGTTACCCAGGCTGGAGTGCAGTGGTACGATCTCGGCTGACCGCAACCTCCGCCTCCTGGGTTCAGGCAATTCTCCTGCCTCAGCCTCCTGAGTAGCTGGGATTGCAGGCCTGCGCCACCACGCCCAGCTAATTTTTTGTATTTTTAGTAGAGACGGGGTTTCACCATGTTGACCAGGATGGTCTCCATCTCTTGACCTTGTGATCCACCCACCTCGGCCTCCCAAAGTGCTGGGATTATAGGCGTGAGCCACCGCGCCCGGCCGATATTACTACTGGGTATTTTATATACAGCTTTATAAACTGCATTTCTTATGAATATGACTATACTTTTGCTGTATACTTTCATTCATTAAGATAACCCAATTTCTGAAGCTTGTCAAGTAATATTAAAATACAAAAGCCTTCAAGTAAAATTTTTCTGATGTAATATTTTACAATTGATTTGATTTATTTTGGTATAGAAGTTTAAAACTGAATTAAAAACTCAAGGCATTAACATTTTTCCAATGTCTTGATTAAAATCTATATTTACAGTACTGTCTATGTAAGTTCCACTGTTACAAAAATGAAGTGTTGTATTTTTAAGGACAATTAGACCCTATATCCAATAAACAAATTTGTGACAGAAAACTATCACAAATGAAAATTCTTAAGTAATCCAATTTATAAAGCAATATTATTTATTAACATTTAGATACCACTTGGTTTTTTATTGTTCTTGTTGCTTTTTTTTTTCAAATAATTCTAAGAGAATTCTATAAAGTCCTAAGAAGTTCTGAAAATTTAATCTCATGATTATATAAAGTTTATTGTTCATAACGCAATTTGTGGCCTCCAGGGGGAAAAAAGTCAGAATCAGCAAACTGATTCATAGTCTACATTTACTTTTTTCTTTATCTGTGAATATTCAGCTAATGCTCCGAGCTTTAGAGTGGAGTTAAGTCTGAAAACTGAAGCTATTTTAAGAGAACAGGGGTAGTTGTTACCCCACTAACTTATCTACCCACAACTGATAAATACTTATAATAACCTTACATTAGCCCTTTAATCCCTGCTATTTTTATTTTCCTGGCTAGGTCCCAAGCTACTAATATTATGGCAGAACTATACTCTTTCAAGTCTGATATATGGGTTTTGCTTATTCCTAAAGTGCACCATGTGTCTTGTGTAAAGTGACTGAGTGGATGCTGGTAAAGTTAGCTACACTTCCACTGATGTGTGTGTGTGCGTGCGCACGTGCACGCACATGTGTGCGTGCCCATGCACACACACATGCACTTGCACACTCATGCATGTGTGTCTGTGTACACATACTTTTTATTATCTTGTTACATGAAATTCCTCAGTGTAATATTCCAACCTATCACATCAGCCCTCCACATCCATAATAGGGAACTCCTGGCCAGGCGAGGTGGCTCGTGCCTGTAATCCCACTTTGAGAGGCTGAGATGGGCAGATCACCTAGGTCAGGAGATCGAGACCATCCTGGCTAACACAGTAAAACCCTGTCTCTACTAAAAATACAAAAAACTTAGCCAGGTGTGATGGCACATGCCTCAAGAGGCTGAGTCAAGGGAAATGCTTGAACCTCAGAACCGGAGGTTGCAATGAGCCAAGATCATGCCACTGCACTCCAGGCTGGCAAAAGAGCAAGACTTCGTCTCAAAAAAAAAAAAAAAAAAAAAAAAGAAACTCTTAAAGTTTTGGACAAAACATTTCTCTTCTTCAAATTAAATAACTTAACTCAAAAATACCTTTATCTATGCCTATGGCCTTCAAACCATTAATCATGGCCTGGAGTAAACCAACACAGCATCATGAGAATGAAATAAACAGAGCATTTTTTAATATGTGTGTGGCTTAACACAGAAGCATTGAAAAATGGGTAACAAAGTTACAATATGACCACAGGCTGTACACTATATGACACTGCAGTATGTTGGCCCTGAATATTATCCTGCACAGGTCTCTTATCTGCAACAGAAGGAACAACAGAAGTTTTATACGGTTGTAACACATGAGAGGGCGTTTCTTAGTCTCAGCATCTAACAGTGACATTATTGGAAGCTGAATTAAAATGTGGTTCTTTAGAAATAAAAATACCCCCTTTACTAATAGTGTAAGGGATAAAGCACACAAGCTAAAGTACCTGTTGGGGCTTCAGCCTAGTTTTCAGCCTAGAAAACCCAGGCTGAATAATAAAGGTGAAGGAGACAGCCACTCAGGCTAATTCAAAAGGAACGGGGAAGACAGACTATGCATTTGTAAACAAAATGGATCAGAACATGAGTTAAAGAGGCCGGGCGCAGTAGCTCACACCTGGAATCTTAGCACTCTTGGGGCTGAGGCAGGCAGATCACTTGAGGTTCAGGCATTCAAAACTGGGATGGTCAACATGGCTAAACTCTGTCTCTATTAAAAATACAAAAATTAGCAGGACTTGGTGGGACATGCCTGTAATCCCAGCTACTTGGGAGGCTGAGGCAGGAGAACTGCTTGAACTCAGGAGTTGGAGGTTGCAGAGAACTGAGGTTGAGCCACTGCACTCCAGCCTGGGCAACAGAGCAAGACTCTGTCTCCAAAAAAAAAAAGAAGAATATGAGTTAAAGAGAAAGTGCCAAGAATGAAGAATATAAATATCACAGTGGAAAGTGTAGGAGAAAAAAGAAGAAAGTAAGTAATGTGTTTTTTGGAGAAAACCTCAAAACTAGGCTAGTAATAGAAATGATAAGGTCAAATGTCGTTCACTTTAATAACAAAAAGTACTCTTTTATGTTAACCTAAATAATGCCACAAACATCCCTTGAATATTCCACTTGTACTCAATTCATTTTCTATAATATGAATCCTTAATTTCTCTTAAGGTTAGTTTCCTGAGTTTTGTTGGCAAAGTAGCTTTAATTACAAAAAGTCACTTTTGCCAAATATATATAAAGCATAGCCATATGGCTGGTAGATCTGTCAAGGTAGCTTCCTTGTTGAAGCTTGAGAAAACTATTGTTATATGCATTTAACAAATTCTGGATGATCTATGATAAAATTTGGGTTTGTCATTTTTAATACACTATTTCTGACAGTCATTCAAACCATGATGAAATGACAGCCTGTCACAACTTTAATGGCACAAAAAATTCTTACACAGATATTGCCTGTAAATTATCAAGTGGAACTGAATAATAGTAGGATTAGAGGGTGCTCCATGCGGTTTGGTTTCTAGAAACTACTAGGGTTTCTCTCACCCTTCATTGAGCTTTCACCTTTTCAGTTGACTCTCCAGGCTAACTGCTTTGTAACATGTTTTGAGCTACTAAAGGTTTTAAAACATAATGGGATTAAGGATTCTTAAATCTCATTCAACTGTGTACACTATGGATCAGGCATTTCCTCTGACTTCGGTTTGTGACCATCTTCTCAACAGGTCAATGAGGAGGGGTTACCAAGCCTACCCATCATCAGCTGTCACCTAAACTTGCCCCCTGACTGGCCTGACATACATCCTTACTCTAAGAATTTAGTAAAAGACTATCTTAAATGGCATCCTGCCTGTGCGGAGGCAGTGTGGTTAATCTTTGACAAAAGAGCATTCACATGTCAACAAAACAAATACCTAATGGAAGGGCCTACTGCAAAAGAATAAAGTAGGCCATTCAAGCTGCCAATAAAAAAGAAATTTAGAAAAGATTGAAAGTTTGATTCCAGCATCATCATTTCCACTGAGACTGAAGTCCAACCCCACATAGCAGTGGCTCTTCCAACAGACCTAAACTGATGCTGCACAAGGACCCAAAGGGTCAACGGGAAGAATCTTATATAATTAAGTGTTTTCAACCTGGGGGAGAAGAGAAATCAAAACGCTCATTTATGTTGATATATAAAATGTGGTTCCAAAATTTTTTGGAAAAAATTATTAAAAGAAGAAAAATTATTTGTGTTATCAAGGCACTCCATTTGTTCTATGTTTCCCATAGAAATTCTTTCTTTTCCAGATACCGTGAATATTTTGGGGGTAACTGTGGATTTCACCACATCAGAGACTGAGCTGGCTATCTCAAGAGAATCTATGTCTCTGCCCTATATTCGTAGCCAGATTATTCCTTATATCAAATATCATCTAACGTATTTAAACTCAATTTTTCTCTCCCTTACATATTTTGTAAGATAGGCTTATTTTTCAAATTCAAGTAATATTTTATTATAAATTCATCCATTGTCACCAAATGTAATAACCTAATAGCCAGGAATTAAAAAAAAAAGCCTAAAGATTGCTTGCAAAACAAGTGTAGTACACAGACTTTAACTTTCCTTGTGGTGGGCTTGTATTTTCACAAGCCATACTCCTGGTTTCTTAAGTTATTCTACTGTAGCGGTTCTCAACTAGGGGTAATTTTGCTCCCCAAGGGACACCTGGAAATGTCTCAAAACATTTTCAATTGTCAGAACCAGGCGAATGCTACTGGCATCCAGTATGTAAAGGCCAGAGATGACAGTAGACATCCTATAATGCAAAGAACAGCCCACCCCAAAGAATTATCTGGTCCAAAATTCCAGCAGTGCCAAGGTTGAGAAACATTCTTTATTCCATATTACTAAGCTATATTTTCTGGTTCCTAATTTATAATATGGTGGAATTGTGCCATTATTATTTGTACATTATAGAAATGTGAAAAATGTGCTTTGTAGAAACCTGAAAAGAGACCTGCCAACAATTGCTTTTTGGATTATGTTGTACCTGCTAGTACTTTTACAATGTAAGGAGCATTAGGCATTTGAACTTCATATTTTTCCCCTTGTTTCTGGTATTTGGTATACGGTCTTATGCAGAAAGCATTTTGACTATTCTGATGTTAAATTTAACATAGAAAACTGTCCACCCTTTAAATTAGAAATAAATGGTAGTTCCTTGCTTATATCAAAAGCAGTCCTTTATTTTAGTGCTATGAGAGACCATCTTCAGTTTATTCCATATGGGCAACATTCATCTCTAAGACTGTTAAGTCCAAAGATTTCAATGCTGTATATAATGCTTACAATTTTATCTGTTCTGGTTGAGTGTTTAATTAGATGATAAACTTCCTAAAGGCAGGAATATTTTCCAAAATTTTATGATATATATATATATATATATATATATATATATATATATATATAGAGAGAGAGAGAGAGAGAGAGAGAGAGAGAGACCTAAAGGATAAACACTTTAGACAATAAGGTCACAAATTTTCAGATATGCTTTGATATCAGATCAATCCCAGTAAAAAAATATGCAGCACAACTCAGTCGCATACACGTCTCTAAAAAAAATGAAAGTGATAGATAAAAAGAAAGTTGGAGGAAGACTGGTTATTTCTAGTGCTTAGCTCTTTTGACAACATTTAGAAGACGTGCTATGGGTGAATCAAAACGAAGTAAAATGGCATCGAAAAAGCCTGAAGTGAACTAGGCTGGGGATTTAGTACCTCACTGAAACACTTTAAAAATAAACTAACTAATTATTTCATTCTTACTGGACAACTCAACAATTCTTAAAGTTCACCATGTTCTCTTTTGCCTGTAGGCCTTTGCACATTAAATATATTCTCCATTTCTTGCCTCCTACAACATACAAGCCAATGTGCGCGCGCACACACACACACGCTACATCCTGACCCTTCCCAACTCTTGCAAATACTTTCAATTTATTCTTACTCATTCCTCAAGACTCTTTTTAAATATCCCTTCTAGTTTTTCATCCTAAAATGTATCTTAGGTTCTCTTCATATTTTTATTTTTATTTTCTTTTACAGACAGGGTCTTACTCTAGACGTCTCAAAGACTGGAGTGCGATGGCATGATCGTAGGTCATGGCAACCTCAAACTCCTGGCTCAAGCAATCCTCCCACATGTTAGGTACTATTTTCCCGTACTATAGTTCTGCTATTTATAACTAATAATATTATTGCAAATTACCTACTATGTAGCAATTGCATATTTCTTTGTCTGTATTTGTCACTAGAATATAATCTCCAGGATAACAACATCAATGTCTATTTCAAGTACACAGCAGCATCTTACATTGTACCTGGCACTTCTTTAGCCAATAATAAATGTTCGTTAAATGACGAATAAAGGAATGAAACAAAACGTAAAATTATTCTCTATGAATCTACTACTTGGAGCACATATACTGTTTCAACAGACAGGTATGCATTAAGACAAATAAGTCAAGGTTGAAGTGATTCAGGGATCTAGACGCTCAGAGAGGAAACGAGAAAGTTCTGGGAGGAAGGGTAGAAAAAACTAATAAAACAAAACCGCAAACTGAAAAGGTTATATATATACTATCATTCACATTCACCACAGCTTTTTTGTGCTACTTTCTCTGAGAAGCCTCAGTACCTAGTGTGGAAATACAAAAAATAAAAGGGAACATTAAGGTCTTTTAAAAAATTATATTTTCTATATAGGTCTGATGACATGGTAATGAATGTTAAATAATTGATACTTTATGAGGATTACAGGGTGAAGAACTGCCTGGTCTGGATTAGGCCTCAATGTTTTCCTGTGCTAAATTATAAATACTATTATTTATTCTACCATAATTTTTTCATTTTCTTCCCAAAAAGAGTCATTTGCTTTAAGTTGAAATTGATAAGAACGCGAAAAAGCACTTCTCTCATTGCACAGTATTTAAAGACATACACCCCATATCGTAATCAACATCCTACCTTTAAAGACAGAAACACAGTTACAAATAACAGTTCTATTATCTAAAGTGTGTTTGTATTTAACTGATCATCCCAACTCCAGTGGTGAGATACCACTGTCAGATACCTCATATTTTTTAAGACATTATCCAGACTAGTTTCCCTGGTGCTTTATCAGAGGGTTTTATCAGGCCTCCACATGATAAGGGTTGCTACTATTTGCCAAGTTGGAATTTTTGTAAAATTCCTTAATTTTCTGTTGTTAATCCACCAAACACAAACACATGAAGACTTATCTTATTCTACAAGAATAAATGACTTGGACTGTGAAGTACTAGAAGATAGAGGGTTGGGAGCAATGGGCTGACTTTAGTTTACCAGACTACTTTGCATTTTTGACACCACAGGAAAGAGAAATTGATGCACAGGATTGAATCCCCTACTCGTCTTTTCTTTGGCATATTCAAATCCAGAATTATTAGGAGGAAGTAATATACTTTCTACAAATATTTTTTTCTTGTTAGAATACATAAGATATACTTTGTTGTGAATATAAAGGCCCAATTTGTAATTTTAAAAACTTTAGAAAAAAAATAAAGTAAAAGAAAGAATTAATCATCCTATATTTTCAAAGTTAACCTTAAAAACATTTAATTGCTACAATTGTTATTTTTGTTCAGAGTATGTTCCCAAAAAATATTGTAATTTAGAATGTCTCAATATTTAAAATTAATAATTTGACATCTGCACAATTATTTATTTCACCTGCCAAAAAAATTAAAATATAATTCAGGCCTTTAAAAATATATCAAACAAAAGAAATAAAAATACGATAAATCATTTTATTTCATGAATAATTTTTTAAATAAAGCAGAAAAATAGTGTTTAACCTGCCACCTTCTCACAAATACTCTAGGCATAGCAAATAAACTTTTCTTACAGGTCTTATGACTGACTACACCAGTCTGTGAAAGGGATATGCCATGATCTCTTTACTAAAATGGATGGAGAATGAATGATGAATTGACAGGTTCAGTTCAGAGAACTGAGCCCTTAACCTGACTCCCATGGAATTTTCTTCTCATTCACTTCAGGGCCTTTTCTCCTAGCCAGCATTCCAGCCCATATGTTTATTCTTCAACTCTCTGGGAGGCCACCTTTTATCAAAAGAAGTGTGCTAATTTTTCATGGTTTCACTGGCATTGGCACCTCTAGCCCCTTTCTTTGCTCCCATCTGAGTGCTCAGGAAAAAATTTTTTAGGATTCTCAATAATGCAAAGAGGAAAAATTCCCTTTACTCTTATTGCAAATGAAAGAGCTTAGTCTCAAAACTCAGTTAATTATAAAATGCACAAACCAAAAAAAGATAGCCCCAAATTTATTTTTCAGAAATTTATTATTCGTTGCTCTATTTTTTTAAGCCTTAGAAAGCTTAGAAATTTTTCAAAACCTGTGATTTCTCTATTGTAACACCTGTTGTGCAAAAACAGTCACCCAGATACTAGGAAAAATATAATACTCAAGGTTATTTCATCATACATGATATATAGACAATACATAACCAAAAATATATATAACTAAATATATAATCAAATAATAAGGAAATATCGTGAAGTTGGAGAAGGTTTGAGAAGTGACAAATATAGATCTTCCACTCCATATTTGACTCATTTCAAAGAATAATAAATTCCAAACATGGATTATATAACCAAATACAAAATAAGGAGACTGGTTTCATAAAGACCAAAGACATTGCATAGCTGATTTCTCACTTTTTTCTACCTGAAGCTTGATTCGGCAAAAATCTGAAGGAAACTATTCAGATTTCTCAGATTTCTATGGCTTTAAGGTATTTATTAATAACAAATTGACCAGGCGTTGCTGACCAGAAAAACAAGCAACATAGATAGTTGCAGTGTTTGTTCTTCCTGGGCAGATAAATTGTCACATTGAAAACTGGAGGGGCACAGTGACTCACTCCTATAATCCCAGCACTTTGGGAGGCCAAGGCAGGTACATCACTTGAGCCCAGGAGTTCAAAACCAACCAGGGCAACATGGGAAAACCCTGTCTCTACACAAATTGGTCAAGTACGGTGGCAGGCACCTGTGGTCCCAGCTACTCAGGAGGCTGGGGAGGGAGGATCACTTGAGCCCGAGATGCAGAGGTTGCAGTGAGTGCAGATCATGCCATTGCACTCCAGTCTGGGCACAGAGTGAGATCTTGTCTAAACAAACAAACAAATAAACAAACACTGCTGCCAAACGCCGCTATATTTTGTTACAGTCTCAGTATGTATATCAGGATTTCTCCACACTGGCACTACTAACCTTTGTGGCTGGATTATTCTTTACTGTAGAAAGCTGTCCTATGCACTGCAGGATGTTTAGAGGCCACTCTCAGCTAGATGCCAGTTGCACTGCTAATTCCCTTTCCCTCCCACCCACTCTCCCAAAGGTTGTGACGACCAAAATGTGTTCAAACATCCCTAAGTGTCCCTTGGGACATAAAACTGGCCATAAAACATAATTAATTCAGTGGTTAAGAGCCACTGAATTAATTATGTTTTTACTAACAAACAGTTTTGAAGACAGTCTTTCATTCTTTCCCACTCATTATTCTGACTTCAACCAGTTTAAAAAATATGTGTTCCCTTTGGTGTAGGTCACCTACCTAAAAGCTAATATATCTGGGTGTATTGGTCAGTAAAAGCACAGTTTCTCAGAGACCTCATTCTGTGCTTTTGAGCATAAAGTAGTAGAAAGAACCCTAGACAAGATAAAGTTGTACAATCTCATCCAACAAATGATCTCACTTCAACCCTCACACTAACTTTACTATGAAACAAAAACAGGCACATTTTCAAATATTGATTCCAACTAATGTCTGATCCTAACAGGCATGATCTTATCAAGACCCCACTATAATAGAAGGAGTGTCAGAGTTAAACAGAATAGGTTGGGATAAGATCACAATCTTCCCCACAATGATGTGATGGTATCACAGAATGGGGGTAGTATTCTAAGTAATTATCATTAATAGAGCCAGGTACAAGAAAGAGCAGGGCTGATGAGGGTCTAAACAAATGTGAGTGAGATAAAACAATGTTGGTGAGAATTGCAGTTTAAGGCATTAGGTGTGGTTGAAGTTATTTTTCAAAGTTTTAAATTATAGATTTTATGTGAAGAGGCAAGTGTGAATGATTTTAGTCCAATGAACATGGGAGGGGAAAATCTATTTTATTATCAATGTGGGTACATTTCAGATGTCTTTTCACCCATTATATTCATTTTGGTTATTTATATGCTCTGATCCAATTAGAGTATTTATAAACAGGTTAGTTCTAGCTATGAAAGAGGTTAAATGCATTTGCTATTTGCAGTCTACCAGACATCAATCTGATAAATTAATCTCTATCTTAAGAAATAGAGACCTGGTGCAGTGGCTCACGCCTGTAATCCTAGCACTTTGGGAGGCTGATGTGGGCAGATCACAAAGCCAGGAGTTTGAGACCAGCTTGGCCAACATGGCAAAACCCTGTCTCTACTAAAAATACAAGAAATTAGCCAGCATGGTGGCTGGCACCTGTAATCCCAGCTACTTGGGAGGCTGAAACAGGAGAACTGCTTGAACCTAAGAGGTGGAGGCTGCAGTGAACCAAGACCACACCACTGTACTCCAGCCTAGATGACAGAGTGAGACTTTGTCTCAAAAAAAAAAAAAAAGAAAGAAAGAAAGAAAGAAAGAAAGAAAGAAAGAAAAGGTTTGTTTATATTCTTTAAGTTTTGGGCCAAACTATATATTCTCATAATACATCTTAATACAGGACTGGTTCCAAGTAGCTATTTCAGTTTTCAAATATAGGATCTTTGTATTGCATTGATTCATTTATTCTTTGGCCCCTATGCATAGTACACAAAAGCCCACAATTAACACTTCATTATTTATTTCTCAGTGACTAGGGAAGTATCTATAAAAAAGCCAAGATGCCTTTAGGATGCCTTTTTTTAAAAACTCACTAACAACAATTACATAGATATAATGGCATCTAGCAGAATATTACATCTTCTGGAAATCTAGCATAGAAAATCCATTTCTACTAACTGAGATTTGTATGCTTGTTACATTGATAAAATAAGTATTTCCATGAAGAAGGTATTAGTGATCATCAGTTCAAATGATTAAAAAAATGAATAGGTTTAGCTTTGAGTTGGTCACTACTCACTCTTCTTTTATAAAATAGAGATAACAATGTAATTTTCATTGTAATTTTCACTATGACACAACATTTAAAGTTAAGCAAACAATATAAGAGAATTCATTAGTAAATGTGATCAAAAGAATTTTTCTCTCAGTGATTTATACACACACACACACACACACACAGAGAGAGAGAGAGGAGAATGATCCTGATCATTACTAGCACTGTTAGTATTCTTATTCACACTATGTCAGGACTTTTCTAGGGAGAAAAAGGCCAAACTATATCTTAGTTTGTGTTTCTTTTCCTCAAATGAGTAATTAATTATAGGTGTTGAAATTTTTTGGATAATCACTGAGAATGAAAAATTAGTAGTGCAGAGAGAAACTTAAATACTACTAGTTGTTCACACAGTAAAGCAAAACAGAACATTTTATGCTTTGTATCTTGTATAAAAATAATGTAGTCATTGACCTTAAACCTTATCAAACTGGTTCTGTTATCAAGGTCAAATAAAATAATAAATAAATTCAGTTGGACACAAACATATCCTATGATACAACTACATTTGTAACTTGCATTTTTCCTAGAAAAAGTACTGGCAAATAAATATTAATATTTTTGGTAGAAAACTTTTTTAAATAGGTTAATAAAATTTGGCAAAGATAGGTATATATTCACTATTTAGATGTCTTTTCAGAGCTTCCAGTTCTGCCTTAACACAACAATATACAATACACATGGAAAAATCCCAAATATAAACCTAAGAAGACTAATAATGGTAGCTGTTATCAGTATATATCCTTACGGTGCCAGTTCTTCTTTCGATTGACCAAAGAAAAGACATAAGAAAAGAAATTCGGAAAATTCTTATACACTAATCTTTCCGAGGATATCCTTCCTGAAAGATTAGGATATCCTCGATGAGTAATAGGTACTGAAGGGTCTCTAGACCCTTCTGGGTCTAGAGAACTATTTTACATGTCTGTAAGACCAGATGAGGAGACAGGAGGAGCACAGGTGTGTGCTGCTGAACGCTTTGCAAGGGTTAGCCACTGGCTTGATTCACAGAATGGCAGGAATGGTAAGCAGGCACAGCTATACTTGAATCCTTTAGAAAGCACTATGATTCATCCTGCTAATTTTCATTCCAGCTTTTATTTTTCAGAAGATTAAACAAATAAACTACCATGCTGAAAAAAATTTATCAGTTTGTGGAAAGAAACATGGAAACACTGATTTTTTCTCCTTCACGCGCTAAGGGGATTTATGCAAAGAGAAAGTAAATGCCACATAGTGCAACGAGGGGCTGACTCTGCTGCCAACAGACTCATCAGTATTTTTCATCTTTGTAACACACACCCACGATATGCTCTTTTTCTTCAGCCTGTTAATCAGGACAGTGGTACCTGATAGTGAATGATTGACTAAAGAAATCAAGATTGAACTTACTCCCTGAGGCACACTGTACCTCAGATCAAAGAGCAAACACGTGGTATCCTGAAAACGCAATCCCCTGCTTCCACCTCTCAACTCCCTGACACAACAACCAAAGACAGTAAGTGATACTGTCTCTAAAAAGGGAATGAAGACAGGGAAAGAAATTTGGGAATTTGAACAGACTCAATTAAGTAGGTTCTTTTTAAAAATCTTATGACTAGTTTTTACTTTATAACTTGATTTTCTATATTCAATCTCAATGACAAATTACAAAAAGACACGTGGAATGCTAAATGCTCATAACCAAAATGTCCTCTTTGAAGAAGAAAAGATAAAATCAGATCCAGAAATTTTACTGTAACAGAAAGGCAATGCAGTTTACTACAAGAATTTGACAAAAATATAGTTGTAAAACTTTGTACTTAACTTCTATCACGTTTAATTACATTGTCATGAAAGAAACAATTTCTTTTTCTTTAGCTATTTCACATGTCATTATATACCACAAAGTGTATGGTTAATAGAAATATTCAACAGAAGGTTTACTTATGGTTTCATAAATAAGAACCCACAGAAAAATAACGAACTTTTCATCCTGACTTAGGATCAGATTGTTAATGGCATAATGAGCATTGTAAATATCAATGGAAACTATAAAAATGTAATTAATGCCTGTGGAGTTATGGAGGTATCTCTCTTTTATCAGTTTGCTAGTATATTCAACTGCATTCAGTATACAGCATTATTCTAAAAGCATTATAAAGAAACTCCAGCTCCAACTTAAGCCACTCTAGTAAAAAGTCACTTCACAGTGGAATCTACTGTATTCCCACATATTCCAATGATTAAAGCACTGCTCTTACCAACATAGTATTAATATTAATATCCAGATGAAATGGCCATGGAATCTAATACTTTTAATAATATAAGGTTCACTAGTTAAATTCTTTAAAATAATCTATCATTTTACAATTGGTCAATATGAATCATGTAGACTTTCAGATGAATCACATTTGCTGAATGGAAGCAAATTACTGAGAAACTTTTAAATGCTATACACATTAAAAATACTCTGAATTGATGATTAAAAACTATTCAGTTCACATTACAATGCATTTCAGGAGAAACTGGAGTAAAACAATATAAAATAAGCTAAGAGAATATCAGAGTGTAGTAACTGATTAGCTAAAATAGCCTACTTTTCTTGTTTCTACTGATTTCCTTCCTTACAACTTGAAGATAAGCCCTAGTAAAAAATACTTGGATAACTATCAAGAAGATGCAAAATGAAAATGGTAGGCTGGCCATTCCTTTGGATGCTGTCAAAGCAACTGAAAGAAGATGACATGCTTCTCTTTTCAAAGCTCTCAGTAGCTAAGGAGATACAAAAATAACAAAAGATTGAGTGTGCTTTTATCCTCTACCACTTGAGTAGTATGTAGAGTATGTAGGATTTGTGGCAAACAGTAGCAATACTTCATAATGATAACATTACTACCAAAGCACTCTATTTGTTAAGTCTAGAAATAAATACTGAAACCTAAAAATACGATTCAGTATCCCTGATTCAATTAAATTGTTTGAATCTTGCATAATTGCAAAATATTTATTATACCATCTTAAAGTTACAGACAGTTCTCAATAATTTAGGCTCACAAAGAATGCACACTAGTGAAATAAAAACTCACAAAAAATTAAATAATATGAAGGCACTTTTCATTGCATGCACTTTTTTCATTTTCCACTTTTTTTACTTTCCTCACCCTATTTGCCACTTTAAGTTGGGTCTTTTTATAAAGCTCCATGTGGCCAATAATTGTAAGCAACTTTTTCATCCTACAGATGAAATGTTCTACACTTGTTCTATGTTACCTATTAAAGTACTTAAAGTATCTTTATGATAATTTTGCAATTCCAAGTTTTTCTATGACCTAAAACGGTGAAACTATAAAAAAACACTTAGAAACACTCAATATTTATAATATCTAATCTATGAAAGGAAAAATATTGACTAAGTCTGTGTAATTCTTTCAATAATAGAGGTGTGCTTTACTTCATAAGATTATTTTATTTGGGTAAGTTGGGGGTATAAACAATAAGAATAAAATATGAATTTATTCATTTTTATCTTATTTGCTGGCTTAAAAATCAACCATTTATTCTGCATAAGTGTGCATATGCAGGCATGTAGGTGTGCCTGCACACATGTGCACATCACTTTTTGTGTGTTACGCTTGCTTAAAAATATACATAATAGGATTCAGTTCTATTTAAGTACTCATAAGAAACAATTCTGTGTAAAAAGCATTCAAATTTTTGTATCCCACATTTTAGAAGAGTTCCTAACTTATGGTATATGCTACATAAATACTGAGTCAAGTTTTCTCAAGACTTCTATGGCTGTATGTACAAAACATTAAAGAAAGGAATACATTTTAGTAGTCATTTAATTGCTACTAGATGCAATAAAGGAAAACTTTTACAGTAGTTATGAAATAAGAGAAATGATTATTCTACTACTCTCATTCGACTGTAAAGATGATAAAATTAACATACCACTATAAAGAAAAATAATAAAAGACAGTTGAAGCTCGAGCAAAATGGAACCATTACAGAAAGACACACAATATGGTTGGAGATTTACTTAGGGTGACACATCCAAAAGAGACCATCTCTATCCTTTCATGTTTGCTTGTGATCATTCTAACACATTTTCTTAATGATTAACTTCAAGTAAAAATAAATGACCATATAAAAATATATAAATAGCCATATAAAAATCTGAAAGCTATTTACAGATATAAAGTAGGGGCAATAATATATAAATACAAAAAAATAGATCTAGCCTACCAAAGCACCTTTGGAAAAAAAAGTTGTATTCCAAAATGACAGGTATTTTAACACAGATACAATTTTAACAGGAAGTTAAGAGTCTGAGTTAAACTCACCAAAACAAGGACATTAAATTTGAAGGTGGAGTTGCTCTCTACCAACCAGGTCTCAGCAGTGGGGAGCATACATCACCTCTGGGCAGCTAAGTTTTCCTAGATAAGCATTGGACTATCCGTGGTATGTGAGATATTTCCCTATCATTCACCCATCTGACAACCACTTTGTAATTCTTTGTGCCTATATGTTTATTCATAAGACACCAGGATAGCAGTAGAATGAACATTCCAAAAAAAATCTCAGCATCGTCTATAAGCTTAAAGCTGCTTAAAGTTAACAGTGATTTAACCTGATGCCTGTTTTTCTTGCCCCTGTTTACTAATTGCTCTCCATGTATATGATTACCCTGTGCTATATGATAATGGTTCTATTTTGCTGGAACTTCAGCTGTCTTTTTATTTTTTTCCTTCATGGGTAGGAATTATTTTATTTTAGCTGTCCTAGGAATAGCAGATCTGTTTCTAAAGCTCACTAGAATTTTCTTAGCTGTATGAATTATTTTTGAAAGATTTAATGTGTATTTTTTAAATAGAGTAAAAATAGTACATTTATTCGTCTTTCAAAAATCTCAATAAATAACAAAGGTACATCAGGCTCCAAAACAGCTTAACTGAACCATATGTGAATCCAAAGGCCTGCCAAAATGGAATCAGCATTATGAAAGAGCTTCATATTTCATCTAGCTATAAAATAGGAACCTACAGTATATAAAATATACAGGCTACTTGTACAGAGCTCACGATGACAGTGAACTGAACACTCATTGTCAACAGAATAAAAGTGACCTAATACATACTCTGGGAGGTTCCTTGAGTTTGGATATTCTTTTTCTGTCTTTTTGACCTGAATTGACTAACCACAGATTACGGAGCAAATAACGTAAAACAGCATCTTGAACTTCGGCCCTTCTGACAGTCACAGAATTTCACCATTAAAATATTTCATTAGAAAATCTTCAAGGCACAGCAGAAGGTTTGGCACTGAAGCCTTAGGATCCCATTAAGGGCCCCTGCCATATTCCCTAGCTCGTCTAGTCCAAAACAGCACACTCTACTCCCACAGAGTCTCTCCAAAGCCATTCTGAATCCTCTTTTCCCTTATCAGGCTGATACAGACCTGCATCATCCTCGGAGCCTTCTGACAGGGGCTACAACAATTGGGGAAAGCAGGGAAGTGATACAACAGCTCATTGTTTCCTTTCACAAAACCCTGCCACAGGGCGCAGATTAACACCAAAAAATAGATGGCTGCAACCAAAGAGAAACATTTTTCAGAATGCCTCCACTTGATTAACGAAGTAATGGAGCCAACCAGAGTCTGACTTTCATCACGCACTCTTCCTCCCTTGCCCCTTCTCCTGGAACATCAGCAGAGACGGAGACACTTGTGTGTATGTCTGCCTCCTTTGAAAAGTTGTCATTTTCACAAAGTTTTGAAGGAATGCAACAAGAATAAGATTGTCTAAGTTTCTTGCTGAAAATACCCAGATAAAGGACAAATTTTCTTCCCCGCACTTCTGTGGTGTGCCTTTCTTTAATAAAGGCAAGTGCTATTTTTTTTCCCTATAGGAGCTGAATTTAACATGTACTTGGGTCCTGATGCTTATCTCAGAGGCACACGTGGATATAATTGGGTACCTTCAAATGCACTAATATGCTGTGTGTGCCTGGGCAGCAGTAGCTTTCAGAGGAGAGGTGGTAAGGCCACCTCTGAGATTAGGATCAGAACCTGAGGGACTGTCGCTGCTCCTGTCTGCGGGATAATGCTCACGCTATTACACATAGGGTAATGAGGTACAAATGGTATTTGTTTGACTTCTTAATAAAAGCTAAAACTTAAGGCACATGAAATGCCTCTGCTTTTCCAAACTCTGTCCCCATTTCTTCATATTTCACAGTACATCACTGTCTGCATTATGACTTCCTTATTCACTCCATTCTGCACAGAGCTCTAAAATGCCATAAATAATGAAAGAATCAAGTTAACATTTTAAAATGCAAACCTAACTCAAAAGTGAATCAGACAGGGTAAATTACTTTTCCAATTGTCTGAAATCCCCCATCACATCCTTGAGAAATGCTTTCTGAAGAACAACTCCTTACAAAAAGAAAACTCAAAGAAGCCAAGATCATTCAAAAAGCAGTCTGACCGCTTAACCTTTCTTTCTCTTCCTAAAAATATGTGTTTATTTCTTTGCCTCTACGGTGACTGTCTACTTAGATGACAAATGCACTAAGTCCATACCTTTCACTTATCTAGGCTAGAGTTCTCAGACTATTCATGCCAGCTACTCAGTAAGCATGTGTTTGTATGGATACATACATATGAGCACATGGTAGGAAGATATATTTGTATGACAATCAAAACTGCTTTTGAAAGTATGTTCAAGGAGAGAACAGAGGAGAAAAGACTAGATGCACTGCTTGGGGAATTAAAGGAATGAATAATCTACTTTCTATTCACAGGCATAATAAAAAGTAATCCAGGTTTGTTTAACCATCTGTATGTTTTTCAAAGTGACTAAATGCATATAATTTTATATAATTTTATGACAATTCTATGATGTAGGGCTGGTATAATAACCCCTATTTTATAAATGAGGAAACTGAGAGCATGTATGATTACCCAAGATAGCACATCCACTTTGGGTAATAACAGTCAGGACTAGAATCTGGCTGCTCTGACCCCATCAGGGGCTCTTTTCTGTACTTTCTCTCCTACTTTTGATCTTTACAGTGTGTGAGTGTGTGTTTCTCAAAATTACCAAAGGAGAAGAAACACACTCAGCAAACTACTTCTGATCCCCAATTCCCATCAGATTTTTGAACAAATCATGTTTGGTATATTTTAATTTATCTTTCTCTATTGCAAAATTAATAACTAAATAAATTAATCAGGAAGTCACTGTTCACCTATGTGGGAAACAATATATATTTTCAGGAATAATAATAAAATATGCCTCATTTTCACAAATGTCTTTCACTTATTAATCTTTGATTTTGGTTATGATGCCGTATAGCATACAGGTTTGTTTTCTCTATTCAAATTCACGAATTTTCTTTTGTGATTCCTCCTATGGCTCTTAGTATTTGAAAGGCCTTCCCTATCCACAGGTCAGCTTGACCACTTATGCAAATTATCTTCTGTGGCAGACAGCCTCGGAGATGGCCACCAGTCATCTCAGCCTTCTGGTTTCAAGCCCTGCACAATTCCCTTCCCTAGAATTGAGCGAAAGTGATGGCATGCCACTCCCATGATGAACTTACCAAAGCACTGTGGCTTTTGTCTTGGGCTCCCTGTCTTGTGCTCTCATCTGCTTGTTCAAAGGGATGTCAGCTGCCATATTGTGAGTTGCCTTATGCAATCAATAGTCATTTTAATGAGCATGTAGGCAAATCCTCCACTAGATGAGCTTTTAGATGACACCACAGACCTGTCTGTCCCCTTGATTGAAGCCTTGTGGGAGACACTAGGCCTAAGACAAGTTGTACTCATATTTTTAACACTCAGAAATAGAGCTAAAAAGTATGAGAAGAAAACCACAGACCAACCTATGTAACCCTGTGCTTGACTCTTGTTTCCGGCCATTAAAAAATATAAAGTGGCTGGGCGCAGTGGCTCATGCCTGTAATCTCAGCACTTTGGGAGGCCGAAGCTGGTGGATCGTGAGGTCAGGAGACTGAGACAATCCTGGCTAACACAGTGAAACCCTGTCTCTACTAAAAACACAAAAAATTAGCCAGGCATGGTGGCACATGCCTGTAGTTCTAGCTGCTTGGGAGGCTGAGGCAGGAGAATCTCTTGAACCCCAGAGGTGGAAATTGCAGTGAGCCAAGATCATGCTACTGCACTGCAGCCTGGGTAACAGAGTAAGAGTCCTTCTCAAAAAAACCAAAAAAAAGTAAGTCATAAAAAATGGCACAGAAGACATTGAAATTGTTAGAATCAAGAAGCCAGTTTTGTTCAGCTGAGACAAGATGTTTTATGAGACAAGTGACATAAGAGTAAATGAATAATAAAGAACAACTTAAAATTCAATATTTATATTAACAGGCAAAAAGATGTTAATCTCCAAGAGAGTTTCTCAAATAATTTCTCAAATTTCTAAAAGTATGTAATAAATATTACTTCATTATTCTCTTATTAGAAATTGATGCAAGAATGTTTGCCCCTGGACCACCACACAGCATCAACACAGAGGTTTGTAACAGTGGCTTGGAAAGAGTCACAAACTTGTCCATACCAGGAAAACCTTATATAATCATAAAAGTTGTCAATGTCACCTGAGAGCTACAGTTAAATTATGAAACTTGGTGAATCCCATCCTGGGAATATTTATTGAAAATTAGATTAAAACCAGAGTCCAACATGCTATCAGAGTTTGACAAAGCATTTTCCCTAAGTAACTTTTATTTTTAAGACCAAACGGAAGGAGTATAAACTGGTACTATGTCCATTCTCTCCACTATCACCTCCAAGTTACTGAATGTATTGTCACATCATGCTGCGATTGCTGCTAAATCCTCATAACACTGGAATAATATTTGTTACAATCATGTATGCATATAATGCCAAACTGATTGTTTTGAAATCAGTATAGAATGACAATTCCTTAAAAAGTTCAAATAGAAAGAATTTGAGAGGCATGCCAGACTGGTCAGCAAATAGTGAGGGCAGTTTGGTCAACTCTATGAACAACTCTTCCTCACAGCACTTTTACTTATATCTTCGCCTCCCACAAAAACAAAAAAGTACATTTCAAGACTAATATTTTATCAAGATGATGATAGATTTTCCTAGGGGGGCAGGGACTCTATATATCCACTGACTTTCGCCTTAGGCCTTCATGATTCTGTTTTTGGGAACTACAAAGAAATGACAGTAGCAATGAAATCTGCATTAAGAAAATTCATGTAAGGACCCCTATGTGATTGTGTGGGAACAATCACAACTCCCATAAAGAGTATCTGGAGCTAGAAACCAATAGCCATTCTTCATCCTTCACAACGATCCTCTGTGGGAAAAGGTAATGTGACTCATTAGTCTCAACTTTACACACATAGAGTGGAGCAGCTTTGATCATCTTATGATGACATCAACAATTCCTCCTTTCAGACAATAATTAAATTAATAGCACTAATTGTCCTTTTAATAACTCTGAAAAGATCATCTTCAACAAAAGTTCTCCTCTGGGGTTCTGGAAAAAGGGAACAATGAATAATCTTTTAATATATATATATATATATATATATTTTTTTTTAATTCAAACTTGGCCTAACTAAGGAAAAATAGGCTTAGCCCTATAAACCAAAGGCCAAAGGTATTTAAATTTCAGGCAGAGGAGAGTAAGATAGGTCCATAAATAAAGATGTCTGTATAGCAAGGAATTGTATTCCCACCTTTCAAATGCAAGTCCAAATGTAAAGAACCTGGAAAGACTTCACCATCAAAAGAGAAAGTAAGTCAGGATGAGATTGAGGTTAACAGACAGACTAGCTATATACAAAAGGTATATTTTGGAGGCAAATAAAAATTATCAAGAAGGGCACAAATTCATGTTTTCATTTCAATTCGTGACATATGACAATGTATTTTCATCCACTGCCAATAACATAACTATATCTGCATTATAACAAAGACAATCCCTTTAGATCGACATGCAATTGACCTCTCTGGCTTGTGCCTACATATTTGAATTGTGAAATAATTGTTTAGTGTTTGGTTTCTTCCTTTCTGACTCAAATTCAGTAGGAGGTCTTTGATTACTGAGGCCTCCACACAAACTTCTGTCTCCTCTCTTCCTGAGTAATCCCTCTCCACCAAAAAAAAAATAAAACAACAACAAAAAAAACCCTACTCTAATTCTAGAAACCAAGCCAACACATCACTTTCTAAGGCTCTGCTGCATTAAACATCTTGCCTTCAAGTCTTCTTTGAGCAGCTTTTCTGTCCACTCAGTTTCCATTAATTCTCCACATAGCTGATAGAGTATAAGAGAAGCCAGGATCTTGCCCTCCCTAAGGGACAAATCTACAACCTCCATCAATAATGAATTTCACCAACGTTTCCCAAGAGGAACAGGGTACAATTAAAAAGGTTATAAGTCCTTGCACTACTAAAACCTAAGGGCATCTGTGAATGAAACTGGCTTAAGCCCAATTAGAGGAATCAGTACATTTGTCTTCTTTTGGAACAACCCTGCTCTTACGGTTCCCATCAATTCAGTATAAATCTGACTGATCTTATCCAAGAAGTTAATAGAAAATTGCTCACAGTGGGCGACTGCCACCTCAGTTTCCAAGCAGAGACAGATGGAATTTCCCAGATGGTTTGTCACTGGAACGTGTGAGGCTGGATGAGACTTCACAGAAAGCATGGTAGAGCAGAACACCTTCTTGGCCTTCACCCATGTCATAGTGAGGGATCTAAAACTGATTCTGTTGTAAACAAATCATAATTGCCTCACTAGGCTCAACACCTCATCCTCCCTAGCAGCATCCAAGGGTTGCAAATCTTCCACTGAAATTAGTCAACATTTCTCAAGAACCCATCATGGGCATATCTCCTTATGAGATAAAAACTGAAGAAACAGACAGAGTTATCTTGTCCTACTGAACTTTCCTCTCAAATGAGATTAAAATAAAACTGCAAGTCTGTAAACAAATAAAACAGGTACAAGATAGCATTTCCTGTGGTAATTGCTCAGCTGAGTTGAGCAAATGAAGCAAGACCACAGACGAAACAGACATGGATGTAAAGGCTCAGGAAGGATGCAGGGTCTTGAATAAGGAGGAGGGTGCAGTATTTCCTGATATGGAGAAAAGTGAAAGGAAGAAATTACTGTGTTCATTCATTCAAATGTTATTCATTGAGCTCTTAATGCAAGCTAGAAATTGTTCTAAGTAGGAAGGATAGAAAGATAAAAAACAGATAATAAGCATATGGTCTGCAGGGGAGATAGACAAGCAAACAGGGCCTCACAGTTATGTGATCAGTGCTCTTATCCTAGTAAACCTAGAGCATCAGGGAAATTCTTCAAGAGTCGTTATGTATTCCAGACTGGAGGCTTCAGGTAAGGTGTACTTTGGAAGTGATTTTGAGCAGAGTCTTTAAGTAAGAATTAGGAGTTGCTGAGATGAAGAGAGATAGGTGGGGAAGGGGAGATGGGGTTTCCAGGATGGTAAAACAATATGACCAAATGTACAAATGTGGAAGAAAAATGTACATTCAGGCTGGGTGCGGTGGCTCATGCCTGTAATCCCAGCACTTTCAGAGACCCAGGCAGGCGGATCATGAGGTCAGGAGATTGAGAGCATCCTGGCTAACATTGTGAAACCAGTCTCTACTAAAAATACAAAATTAGCCGGGCGTGGTGGTGTGCGCCTGTAGTCCCAGCTACTCAGGAGGCTGACGCAGGAGAATCGCTTCAACCTGGGAGGTGGAGGTTGCAGTGAGCCAAGATTGTGCCACTGCACTTCAGCCTGGCAACAAAAGGAGACTCCATCTCAAAAAAGAAAGAAAGAAAGAGAGAAAGAAAGAGAGAGAGAGAGAGGGAGGGAGGGAGGGAGGGAGGGAGGGAGGAAGGAAGGAAGGAAGGAAGGAAGGAAGGAAGGAAGGAAGGAAGGAAGGAAGGAAGGAAGGAAGGAAAATGTATATTCAGGGCATCAGAGTGAGTTCAGAATGACTAAAGTTTATAAACAAGTAGAAAAGGAGTCAGACCTGGGGAGGTGAGTATCACAAAGGTCTTTTTAAGGCTTTTTTAAAGCCTAAAAAATGGAGGTATTCTCATGCCCTTTAGAATGATTTTAAGCATGCGAGTTAAGTGACTAGTGTGGTTGTAGTTTTGCTTTCAGGACAGGTATAGGTCTGTGTAACTGTGTGTGAACACCATTTGAGATGTGCGTAGGAGAGGTAGAAATGCAGAAAAGACATGGGGTAACTAAGAGAATGAACTCCCTAGGGAGGCAGGAAAGGAGAGCCAGAAGGCTAGGATTAAAGGTGACTAGAAGCTGGAAGTCAGGGAGAAGAGAGGCTGTCTGTGGAGACAGGAATAAATTTTGAATGTTTAGTTGGAGGAATTAAATGGAAAAGGCTTGCAAAACAGCTGAAATGTGCTATTAGAGAAAGGGTAAAAAGCCAAGGTTAGAGATTTTTTTATTTAAATGTCATTTGTAAATTAGTAGCTGAAGCTTTGCAAGTGGATAAGCTCCCTGAGGCATTGGGAACAGAGGGAGAAGAGAAGAAAGGCCAGAAGTGTTTTGGGAAACACTTACAGTTAAATTAAAAAGAGCCAAGACCCAGAGATATGAGAAATAGGAAAGTATGGTAGTCCTGAGCCCAGATTAAAATGAATATTAAGAAGGAAGATATCATTCACAATGTCAACATCAATGAAATCTGAAGCTCAACAAAAGCAATGCCTCAGCAAAATTATAAAGTATGCCATTGAGATGGGAAAGATGGAGAATATGGGTGGAGTCAGTGAGAATGTCCCTGATAAGTGAATTCAACTCAATTAGATTTTTATTTTAAAGAGCATTTATTGAATATCTATTATGTGCCAGTAGTAGAGGTCCAAAATTGAATAATAAAGATTAAATAATTCTATGTCCTCTAGAATCTAAATAATAATTTGGATATTGCTTTCAACTTTATTTCATTATTACATCTTAGAGGCTGTCTTAGTATGGATTCCCCAGAAGCTTACCCAAGCACACGTAGTTTCCTGGGAAGTTGATCCCGGAAAATTCTAGTAAGGTTGTGGGGAAGTAAGCAGAAAAGGGAAAAGGTCCAAAACATATTCACTACAAGGCAATCAGAGCTCAATTCTACGATCAAACTCTAATAGACAATATAGAACACATCTTACATCCTGACCAAGAAGAAGGGAAGTGGAGGTGTCATTCCACCAACTTTCGGTCCATTGTTGTTCGAGGATAACCATTGGGAATAGGAAATCTCCAGCACTGTCAGCTTTCCCAGCTTGCAGGAAGTTTGATCTTGAAGCTGGAAAAAACTGCTCAGGCAGAAAAGTCACAGATGTGCTCACTGAGCAGCCTTTGACTATAGAGGTGAATGCTGGAGACATGGGCAGAGTCTATTTGCTACAGGATATGTACAGTATGAAGCTTGAAGACTCTAGCAATGATTAAGATCAAAGATGAATACTGGAAGGGATAAATATGCAAAGGGAGAAATAAAAGCAATTAATAATTCTCAGCATGTATATCAGGAACTTCTCATTCTTTCCTCAAGCACATTTCTATAAAGATGACTATCTTAAAACTTCTAAGATGCAATTTGATACATGCATCATTTCATGTTTAGGTAAAGAAGATATCCATAGTGCCCTTTATATGTATATTTCATTTAAAAAATTCCATCTCACAAATATCCTGTGAGAAAATAATACAAGGTTTTGTTCTTATTGAACAGAATAAAATGGGATTTATGTAACAAATTTCATTTGTTGAATTTAACAGATTGTGATGTTTATTATTATGTTGTAAGTAATATTGGGCTTTCTATTTAATTAGCTATGTACGTTGTATGATTCCAGCAGTTCATGGAATCCAATCAGAATAGTTAGCTGTCAATAGTTGATATATTTAAAAGCAAGAGAGGGCAAATGCCATTTAAATTTCAGACACCCAACCTTCCAAGTAATCACTGTTGCTTGATACTTACTAAGCACTACCACATACTAGCACAGCTGAGATTCAGTTTACTGCAAGGAACTTCGTCCTTGCGAGAATACAGGGAAAAACTTCCAAGGTGCAACATGAAAACATAACACATCCAAACCAGATATTGATTCTAAGACTTGTCCAAACCAGATATTGATTCTAAGATACATCCAAACCAGATATTGATCACAACTTAAGGTGGCTTTAAAAATTTCTTCCTTGTCAGTAGTCTTTTTTTTTTCAATGAATAAAATTGCAAAACTTTCAAAAACAGCAAGTTTGTGCTACCATGATAGTATTAAATATAAGTTATTCCTGAGATATGAGTTGAGATGCTGGAAGGAACACTGGGGTCACTCACTGATAACAATCTTTTCAGGGGTACAGGGTCATACCTCAAAAAAAACTTGCTAGGTAGTGCAGACCTCTGGAGCCTGTGACGGTTCATTTTATGTGCCAACTCACAGGGCGTTTCTGAATGAAATTAATATTTAAATCAGTGAACTCTAGGTAAAACAGACTGCCCTCCAAAATGTGAATGCGCCTCACCCAATCAACCGAAGGCCTGAATAGAGCAAAAAGGCTGGCCTCCCTACACAAGAGGAAATATCCCAAAGACTGCTACCACACTTCATCTGCACTACTGGCTCTCCTGGGTCTCTCACCTGACTGAATACTGCAGATTCTCTACTTCCCAACCATCATTACTGGCAAGCCAATTCCTTATCAGTAATCTCTAAGGCCAGGTGCAACGGCTCACTCCTGTAATCACAGCACTTTGGGAGGCTGGGGTGGGCAGATAACCTTAGGTCAGGAGTTTGAGACCAGCCTGGCCAACATGGTGAAACCCAGTCTCCACTAAAAATAAAAAATTAGCTGGGTGTGGTGGCACATGCCTATAGTCCCAGCTACTTGGGAGGCTGAGGCAGGAGAATCACTTGAACCCAAGGAGTGGAGGTTGCAGTGAGCCGGGATTGTAACACTGCACTCCAGCCTGGTCGACAGAGTGAGACTGTCTCAAAAAAAAGAAAAAGAAAAAGAAATCTCTGGCTATACACCTACACATCCTGTTTTTCTGTTTCTTTGGAGAATCCTAAGACAGAGCCCTTGGTAAACAGTCAAATCTAGGCATGTAAAATCCCTAAACGCCAAGGTCTATAGTGTTATTTGTTTAATTTAAAGAGTGTTTTTTGCTTTAAACTTAAAAGATTTCAATGGGTTCACTTCCACAGATTAATGACTAGTAACAGTAGTTGAAATTTGTGGATAACTCACATATGCTATCTCATTTAGTCCAAAATTTCTGTAAGCTGGGCAGTATCATTATTACCATATCACAGAAAACATTTCTAGGACTGGAGCATGGGTTGTGGAATGGAGTTGACCTTAGGCTAGTTATTTAACTTCCCAAAGTAGCAGTTTACTCCTCTGTGACAAAGGAGATAAATATTATCTTCTCTTGCACTTGTGTAAGAAGTAAATATGATATAAAATATGTAAAGCACTTTGACCAGTATCTGGCCCATTGAAAGTATTTACTATGCTGCTTTTGCTATTATAAAACTTTTAAAGCATGAAGTATCCACCCAGATAATAAGGTGTGGACAAAAGAGACTCTATTTCCATGTTCAGTGTGTTATATAATTCCAAGAACAACTTTTTGTCAAACCAATTTGTTTGGTGTTTCTGTGTTTCTTAAAATGTTCTATATACATCTAAATGCCTGGTCTGCAAAAGCTTCCTGCAGAAGGTGGCATATTGCTAATGTACTTCAAGATGGGGACTTGAAAGATATAAAAAGGATTTGACATCTGGCATGGCGACTCAATTAATTACTGTGTTGGATTAATTAGTGAGCTGAATCTCCTGAGCCAACACCATGAGTTTGAGCAGAGTAACATTACATCAGTTGGAGAATAAGCAATTTAAGAGAGTATAATAATCCAAATTTGATTCAAGGTTTGGTAGGGAAGGGTTAGTAGACTATATATTTTATTATAAGAAATATTTATGATATCATTTACATATTATAGTACTGTCCAAATTATGAAGATGTAACAAAACTGCAAAGCCTTTAAATACATTTTTAACTGCTCAAGTAGTCTAATTACATAACAAATATTTTGCCCAACATGGAAGAAAGGTATATTTGTAATTTTTGCACACTTCCTCTCAGAAATTTTCATAAATTTAGGATTCATGTTAAGAAATCACCAACAATTTCATCAGGCTCAAATCATGTTACAGACGTTACACTGAGAAGGCAGTGTGGCATACTCTTTAAAAAAGCAGATTCTAGAATCAGAAGTGTGAGTTTTTATTTTCTTATCCATAAAATATGATTTATGATAGAACCAAATTCACAGGTTCCTTTGGAGATTGAGCTGATTTATTTCCATTTTCCAGCCATATATGTTAGTCAATTTGATGTACAGTAGTAACAGTAGCAGGAATCCTACTACTAGTAGTATTTAATAATCTCAGCTCAGAAGTAAATTCTGGAAAAGGATGTTATTTCAAAAGAAAAACATCTGGAAATATATTTTAGTGAGGTAACTAAATTTTAATAAAGAAAACTGCTGTATTTTAACTAAATAAAATAATTTGATATTTAAATCCTAAGACAAAAAAAGAAAACTGAAGTATTAAATTGTTTTTGATAAATAATTATCACCCATTACCCAATAGTTGATAATCTAGAGTATTCATATGTTTTAAATAGTATCAAAAATTCTGAAAATTTTCTATAAAATAAATCCTTTAAAAATATTAAATATGGCATAAAATAGCTTTAAAGCTATATAGAGCTATTAAAACAGCAAAATGACATCACCTGTCTAAAAATCAGCAATTATTTCAATTAAAAAATCATACTTTCTCAGACAGGTTTATTTTCCATCCATCACAATTTAGCATAGGATAAAAATGTCAGCAAACTACCATTCTGTATACGTGCAGATAGTAATAGCAAGATTAATCAAAAATAGCATTTTAGTAAATGTACTCTTTTAATATAGTAAACTGAAAAATGTTCATCTTGCACATCAACTATAGCTGATATAGTATCAGTACACTTTTGAAGGAATATCAAACAAATGACTAAAGGTTGTGTTGGTATCTGAAACACTGTGATAAATAAGATAAATATGATATACTTAAAATGTTTAGTAAGCAATGCTACAAGACAAATAGAAACTCCCAGATAAAATCAGAATAACTCTTAATTCAACCTTTGATGTTTAGACAATCCTTCCCCTGCCTTTCCTAACATTCATTAGCTTGAGAAATGGGCATAGTTTAATATTGCTCTCTGAAAGGAATCAATAGAATCTGTTAATACAACTCAACCAACTGAGGCCTGCAGTTTGTGGCCATATCACAAAGCTCTTTTGAATTGGCTGCACTGGTGGTCCACCTAGAACAAATTGCTTAGATTATTAATTAGTTAGCCTGGACTATACTCAACTTGTTTGGTCTCTAAATACATGAGAAAACCCCTACTTCATCCTTTTATGGATAAATACATGAATTTATGAAGTAAGAAATACACCCCTGAGATCTTTTGCATTCTTTAAAAGTTTGGTAACACAAATATTTTCTATTTATTCTAATCATTATTTTTAGTTGAACCAACAACCTCTGTCACATCCACATGGCACTGAATAAACAGAGATCCATACATATCAATGTTTTCATGCAATAACTTAAAGAAGGGATCTCCTTCATATAATAAATTGAAAATGTAATGTAGTGGTGCTGAACTCAGTACATCTGTCAAAACCGCTCTGGGAGTATTTATATTCCCTTAGCATAGAGTCATTTAAAAGTCACAAGACTCTTCCTATATAAATAGCATTTAGAGAGAAGGACTTTCATTAGAATGAATATTTATAAAATGTCTGGCTCCTCTAAAGAATATGAAACATCTTTCTTCCCCAATTTCATCACCTGTATTATCACTTATTATAAGAGAGGTTTTCAGCTACTGTTTTTCTCTTATCCCATGTGGTTGGCAGAATAGCTCCTTGCAAAGATGTTTACATCTTAATCTCTAGAACTTGTGAACATTCCTTTGCATTGGCAAAGAGAAATTAAGGAAGCAAATGGAATTGAAAGTGTTAATCAGATGACCTTAAAATAGAGAAATTAGCTTAGATAACCCAGGTGGACACAGTGTAATCATAAGTGTCCTTAAATGTGTAAAAGCAAAGCAGAAGAGTCAGAGAAGGAATGTGGATGTGAGAAAGACTCCCATCAGCCCCTGGCGGCTTTGAAGATGGAACTGGGGCTATAGGGGTAGGGCCATGGGCAGCCTTGAGAAATTGAAAAAAGAAGAAAACAGATTCTCACATAAAGCATCCAAAAAGTAGCTCAGCCCTGCAGACACCTTCCTTTTAGTCCAGCAACACCCAATTTGGATTTCTGACTTCAATAACTACAAGATAATAAGTTTATATTGTTTTAAGGCACAAAGTTTGTGGTGAGTTGCTGAGGCAGGAATAGCAAACCAATACATCTGATTAAGAAATAAAGTTTAAATGTAACCAAGTGATCTACCTTTCCATTACTTTTACATTTTATTATTTTTATTTATTTATTTTGAGACAAAGTCTCGCTCTCTCACTCAGGATGAAATGCAGCGGCATGATCTCGGTTCACTGCAGACTCCGCCTCCTGAGTTCAAGGGATTCTCTTGCCTCAGCCTCTCAAGTAGCTGGGACTACAGGCACCAGCTACCATGTCTGGCTAATTTTTTCTTGTATTTTTAGTAAAGATGGGGTTTTGCCATGTTTGGCCAGACTGGCTTGAACTCCTGATCAAAGTGATCCACCCACCTCAGCTTCCCAAAGTGCTAGGATTACAGGCATGAGCCATCTCACCTGGCCTCCATTACTTTTACAATATCTATTTAATCAGTAATCCATATAATCATACTGTTTCTGTTCTCAGAACTTTTATAAAAAAACAACAAAAAGATAATGCTGACCCTTCATCTCTGCTTTTAAAGGTACCAACAGTGTTACCAAGGAATAACAAAGTTGTTTATTTCTTGTCCTTCATGTAAACCTGTAATGTATGACAACTTGCGTCATCTGAAAAAATAAATGCAATCGTATATATTTTAAAATGTGAGCAGTCTTAGTTTGGCTAGGCAGATAAAGGAATAACTTTATATATTACCTCACTAGCCATTATTTAGTATGAATAACCTGTTTCTTTCTAACTTCTGTATATTACTGTCAAGACACAAACCACTTGAAAAGTATTCAAGTTTTGCCATCCATGAAGAAGCAAAAACACATGGTTATTTTTTAGGGGTTTCATTGCAAAACAAGCAGAGATAATTTCTGAGCTACGACAAAAGATTAACCATCTGGGAACATCCACATACCAGAGAATTGTTATTCAAGTCCATCTTCCCAGCAAACGGCCCCCAGGTTGTTCCCACCGGAAGTTGCTGCCGACTCTGAATTTTTCGTTCCCCATCTTTCTGAAACACCTCCAGCTCTCCTGCAGACAATGAAACCGAAGTGTTTAGAGTACTTCCACTCATGCCTTAATAGCAGCTACCTCTCTTTGTGTGTTTGCTTAACACACATAATATTCTCAGGATTCACATACAGAGAATTAATTATGCTTGTCTGAAAGACAACTCATCCTAAGGGAAAAATAAAACTTGTCCTTATAATTGTATCCAAATTTAGTCCAAATTTCTTCCATGCACCTTTTCAAACGCATCATCTATTGAAGTCAATTCTTTTAAGTTAAGTCTTTAAGAACCAGAAACAATAACACTCCCTTAACAAGCACTGATCCAATGCCAAAACAGATAGACAAGAAACATTAGGACAATCATTTTGCATTAAAATTCTTGTATTTATTTGAGACTCTTGGACAACCATTTGTGGAGAGATTTTGAAGTACTTGGTAATTTTCTGAAATTACTACCAGTTTCAATGGGTAAATTGGCTATATGTATAATATATAGCAAGGCATGTTTTTCAAATTAGAAAATACTTAGACAAAGTTTTTACTTGTTTTTCTGTATTTGGTATATTGGATAGAATTCTATGTTGCCAAAGGAGTATGGACAAAAGCACTTTGGAAATAACTTTTGGAAGGTCTTCCTTGTCTTATTACTCCAGAGTAATATTTTGGAATCATTAAAGGAAAACTGGAAGTAAAGACAGTATACACACTTGCATAAAGTAGGAATTCATTAAATGCTTGCTCAAGAAGTAAATGAACGGAGTGATATACAGATAAATAAAAGAGGGCCTCAAATGTCAAAAAAAAAAAAAATGGCCAGTAGCCTAAATGTTGTTTGAGATAGGCAGAAAAAGAGAAATCACAATCAGGACTTGTAGCCTCTCTTTAAAATAATTAAATCTAGGATATTTATTTCCCAAAGGGTATTGCCATGCCATTTCACAATACTAAAATGTTTATATATATAATATATATACACAGAGATATGTGTATTTGTGTGTGTGTGTGCGTGTGTGTGTATATATATATTTTTTCCTTTTTTTTTTAGATAGAGTCTTGCTGTGTCACCTAGGCTGGAGTACAATGGCGTGATCTTGGCTCACTGCAACCTTTGCCTGGGTTCAAGTGATTCTCCTGCTTCAGCCTCCAGAGTAGCTAGGACTACAGGCACCTGCCACCACTACTCACTAATTTTTGTATTTTTAGTACAGACTGGGTTTAACCATATTGGCCAGGCTAGTCTCGAACTCCTGACCTTGTAATCCATCCACCTTGGCCTCCCAAAGTTCTGGGATTACAAGTGTGAGCCACCACACCAGCCTAAAATGTTTATATTTAAAATTTTTATCTCAATAATATAATTTGTTATTTTTAAATGTTATTTCTTTTTAGCCTGATCAACAGCAGACATGAGAATGGGAAATAATGAAATAGAAAAAAATATTAGGTTGGTCAAAAATAATAGCAAAAAATGCAATTACTTTTGCATCAATCTAAATGTAAATGAAAATCCATATACACTAGAAAGCTAAGGAAAATAGAATTATTCAGTAATTATATTTTCTAAAATACATCTCATGACAGGTAACATAAAATTGTTGCTTTAATCTATCCTTAGCTTCTTTTCAAGTCAGTAGCTGTCTTTTAATACATATTCAATCTCATGTTGTTTTTTTTTTAAAGAAATGCTGTCAACCTGAGTTCAATTATAACCCTTCTTTACTTCTCTATTTAGTGTCACCTCCTTTTAATAGTTTAAATGCCAGACATCATTTTTCATGTTTTCATTAGGGCTTATTCTGAAAACCAAAACTAAAGTATATAAACTATCATCAGCTAAAATATTTTGTCAATGGCTAAATTGTATCCATTGTAAAATTTAAATTTATCTATATCTGAGCAATAAAGATGCAATGTTAATAACAATTCCATGTTCCCAGTCAAAAATTTAACTTCAGGGACAACATTTCATTCTCCCTTCTTCTCACACTCTGCCTTTCCCACTTGAAAAATACACAAAAAATGGAAGAACACATCAAATGAAGACATATACACATTCTCCAACTTTTTTTATTGTGGTGTACCAATAGCAATGATGATCAGCAGCGAGGAGAATGAGCCCAGAACAATTCAGTAAGTCCAAACATCAAAAGATATTTTTATAAATAGAATATGTATAGTAAATAACATATTAATGCCTCAGTACTAGATTCTGATGCCTATTCAGTCTCCAGAAACTATGGAAAGAATAATTTGTTTTCTGTATACAGAATAACACTATTTATGAGATTTTCCTCTGAAAATGTTTTTCGCGTTTGTGCAATCTTTTTGATTAATGCATTGGAATCAGAGACCTTTTATAGAAACACCCTCAGAGACAGAGCACTACTCTGATGTCAGAGAGGAACCAGAGGAAAAATATGACTCAATATATGCATATTCACATTCTTTATTGAAATATTTAGGATAATTTTCTTATTTGAAAATAAACTGTTTAATTTCTATCGGATAGGAGTTCTTGGTATTTTTTCAACCATTGTTTTATTTATATTTATATTTAAAACAATTTATTTCCAATTTACCATGTAAAATAAAATACATTTGAATCTCTCAGATAAATACAAGTTAAAAATCTTATTTTTTAAATAAGAAGATACCAAAATAATTTGCTTATTTTTACACACTAAATGACCAGTCATGTCATATTTAAGTGATGCCAGAGGAAACATTAGAATCTTTGAAAACCCTTTAAAAATGTAATTCATCCTCTCTTTCTGCCACTGACATATTTCACTTGAAAAGCGTTCATACTCAGTCAAACAATGACTCCTTATCTAAACCTGTGGATTTACAAGCAGCTGTCTTTTAATGGGTTAAGCACTACAAACTTGGGCCAGATTATAAAGTGATATCCAAATATCTCCAAAGTTTCTGAAGTGTCTTTGACTATCCATTAAAATTTTAAGCAGACCAAAAATACTTTTACAAGCTCTTAAAGATGGCCACAACAGGAAGTCCAGTAACTGTTCAAGACAGCAAGTCAATCTTTTCAACTGTACTAGACAGGCAAGTCTCCTTTCTTGCTCGCCAGTCTCTTTTCTTGCCCCAGTCTCCTTTTCTTACTTGCCAACAAGTTATTTTGGGGTTTAGGGAAATCCTGATGCTGAAATAGTTAAATAAAAATATTCATCTATTCATAATAACATTCATAAAAATTGCAAGCATAGTGCAAATAATTAGCATGTATATTCTACCAAAGTTACACAGGTTAATAATAGCAACAGAAATGAAATATTGTATAAATGGAAGTTACATTTAACTTACATATTGCTTAAGGTATAATATTTTATTTTTTTCTAAAAATTAATATAGGTGTTATAAATAGAGGAAACATTACTGCACTAAGAGTAAACAGATTTTTAACCAATTCTGTTCAACAACCAGCTGAACATCCTCATATAAGTTATATATTTTCTGAGTCCTTGGGTTGTCATTGTTAGAGTGGTTTGCACTTACTCTCAACTTGGTAAGGTGTTTTTCAACACTGACAGTCCATGATAGCATGATTCCCCTACCCGAGATACAGAATTAGAAGGGCACTGGGCTGATGAGTCAGAGACTTAGGTCTTCGAACCACTTTATCAAAGGATGGACATTTGACTTGAAAATATTATATATTCTGAAATAAGAGAGAAAAGCTCAAATTCTCATTTGATTTGTTTATTCTTTTATGCCTCATTCATTAGTTTATTCATTCATTTATTCTATAAATATTTATTGGGGATCTGCTAAGTACCAGACAGCGTGTTAGGCCAAAGTATAAAGCAAGAAAACAAGCCTGGACCTGGATGAATTCCATGAAATAAAATCCACATGGCTTCGGAATTAAAGTCATAGAACTTAGTGACTGTTTAGATTTGAGGACTTAGGGCAGAGAGAATCCAAGAATGTTATGCAGGTATCTCACTTTGTCACATGAGCCAATGGCCACATACCTGTTGAGATAAAAGAATGCAGAAAGAAAAACAAGAATTAAGAGTAAAATAAGGAGTTATATTTTGGTAATGTTGATATTAAAGTGGCAAAAAAGAAGGCAATAGGTAATTTTAGGTAGGCAAGTATAGACCTAGGGCCCAGAAGCAAGGTCCTACCTAGAATTAAGGTCTTGGCATTTATTCAGTAATTAAAACCACCTTGTGTATACGGTAATAAAAGCCAGAGGATTAAAGAGTATATCATGATAAAATAAGAAGACCTAGGACAGAGCTCTAAAGACCTACAAAGGCATAGTAATGGAGGAATAGGCATAGAAACTTTAGGAAAATTGGCAAGAGATGTACAAAAGAAATTGGTTTTAGTACTATAGACACCAAAGGGTTGATTGAGAACTTAAAGGAGAGGGGAATCAATCAAGGAATCTGAAAATGTATGGAAGTAGGAAAAGAAGAGGAGGCCAGGAATGGTGTCTCATGCCAGTAATACCAGCACTTTGGGAGGCCGAGGCGAGCGGATCACCTGAGGTCAGGAGTTTGAGACAAGCCTGGTCAACAAGGTGAAACCCCATCCGTATTAAAAATGCAAATGACAGCTGGGCATCGTTGTGCATGGCTGTAATACCAGCTACTCGGAGTCTGAGGCAGGAGAATTGCTTGGATAGGGGAGGCAGAGGTTGCAGTGAGCCAAGATCACACCACTGCACTCCAGCCTGGGTGACAGAGCAAGACTCTGTTGAAAGAAAAGAAGAAAAGAGGGGAAGGGAGGAGAGGGAATAAGAGAAGGGGGGAGGGAAAGAACTGGAAAGATTTCTTTAGATGAGATGGTGATGACAGGTATTTGGAGTGAAAGAAGTTTTGTGAAATGGTAGACCAGGATACACACTGGAATGCGTTCACAACTGAATGAGAGAAGGGTAACTATAATAAGCCTTAGCAAGTTACCTAACCCTTGAACTTCAGTTTCTGCATGCAAAAGAGGAATTGCAATAGTTTTCTGAAAAGGTTACTATGAGGATTAACAATATGGAAATACCGGATAGTTTTTACTTTACCAAAAAGAAATTGAAGAATTCTAAGAGCATGTCCATATGACTTCTATCATCGTATCCAACCATTCATTGATGTCACCTTGCCTCTTTGTCACCTTTATCCAGATCACTCCTCACATCTTGACTTATTTTCTTTTCCATTATCTGTTGGATTCACCCTTTTTATCAGCATTTTTAGTTTTCAACAACTCAGATGTAGATGACCCACCAGCCTCCATTCATTCTGCAGCTCTAATTCAGGTTCCAAATCTCCACCAGAATAAACTGATTAAAACTCCACTTTGATCTTGTTACCCATTTATGCAATTTCCTTCCCTAGCTCCTTCTTAGCCATCCCAAACTGAACATCTCTGCCTGAATTTTATACCACAATACTGCTCCACAGTACTTGCTTGACTGCTTCATTCTACTGCTCTCCCAAATGTGTTCTTCCGTCCCATCTTCCCCTTCCATTCCTCCTCATCTCCAGTTTAGCCCCCCCATAACTTTCTGAGAATGGTTCCTGCTATCTGGCAGACACACCCTATTCCTGTCCGCATTAATAGACCCTTTTAAAGTTGCAAGGTCAAGCCCAAAGCCATTCTCCTTCATGAAGTTTCTCTGAATTCTAGAGAAAACTGAATTTGTCTTCCCTAATACTCCCATTGCATTTATAGTCCAATATCACACAGTTTTGCAATTAATTATTCCCTAGTAGGTTTCTCCTTGATAACTTATTTCACCTCAACAGAAACATAAACATTTTAATCTGCAAATTTCTTTAAAAATTCTGTTTATTCCCTGATAACTAATAGTTTGTGACATGTGATATTTGAAAAATACAAATAGAACACAATTGATGGGATGAAAATGTTGATAATACCATGTATCTCAATTTTAGTACAGTTGAAGTTGAGTTTTGGAGACAAGAGAGTTGTCTTAGTAAGTGTCTGCTCTTTGTATTACAGCAAGCATCCATTTCATTTGCTCAACCCTCTATGTAATACGTTCGCATACATTACCTCATCTGTAGAATATGAAGCTAGATGAAAAAATAAAAAATTTTCTTCTCTGCCCAGTTCATATTTTTGCAGCTATTCTTCAAAAAGAAGCCTGATTTTTTTAACATGCTGGGTAGGTTCACAGAAAATATTTGAGACACATAGGACGGACTAATCAATTTTGGTAAAAGATAATATTGTTAGTGCTCAGGGCTGTTTCTCTTATCTTCTTGATAATGCATACTTTTAAAAGTCTGCGATTACTCAAAGACTTCTGATAGCTTCATTAAAAAAAAAAAAAAAAAAAAAAAAAGCCCTAGGTCAGAAATCACTACCAAACATCCCACAGCTTTTTAAAACATGAAGCCACTTTTTGGCCTAAATAAAAGAAATTCACTGGTGGAAAGAAATATTTAAAATCACCAGAGATGACTTCAAATATTTTTTCTTTGAAAGTGCTATGAAGACAATGCGTTTTTTTAATATGGCCTTTTTGATGCCTCTTTAGAAAGCAAAGGATATGAACATAGTAGCACACCAAAGGGAAACAGACAGATGTGAGTCTTTTAGAATAGTTCCCAGCAATCATGCTTCACCTGAATTCAGCATTAAGTTGATGACATAAACATATAAGGTATTTACAGAACATCCCTTAACTTGAGGCTCAGATTTCATAGGACATAGCTGCAAGTAAATGAGATGACAGAAGATCACATTTCATTTGCTGAAAATAAACTTTGGATTGGTTTGAACTTGGTTTTAAACATATAACCAAATTTTAAAGCAGACCACATGAATTAGCTCATAGTATTTATCAGGCCATGCTACAGCAGACGGTTATAGCATCAGAACCTATATTTATATTTTCTCCATGGTTGGAAGACATTATACATCATGGTATCAAACATGGACAGCCCTGAAGTCATGCTGAGTTCAAAAAGCACTCAAAGATTCTAAAAATCTCAAAACATTTTCAAAGTCAGCCAAGGTGGCTAAAGTATGGCAGAGCTCTTGCTATTTTATGGTTTAACCATTTGACAGCTGTCTGCCAGATACAGAAGAGGGTTAGATTATTTCACTGCTGATTATCTTGACAGCCAAACTGCAGTCCTGCCACTATGTGTGTTTCTTCAAGTATTAATAACCACGTTTCATCTGCATTTTGAGACAAATAACACCATTTATATTATGCTATATTGATCCATCTCTAAGCATGGTTTGGCTCAGGAAATGATAGTTCTTGGTTGGTGGCTACAAATTGCCTTACAGGAATACTTTTTCTAATTTTCCTTCTCAATGTTTGAGTCATACAGTCACAACACATACTAAACTACAGTTTTGAACATAAAACTTGAAATACGACATTCCCTATTCAAGTACTCCAGTCAAACCCTGATAAATCAGGCTGGCCATGCAGCGATCTTATCCCTTCTGACTCTTTAATAAATCGAACCTTGTAAGTTCCTACTGTTGGAAGTTGTCACTAAATGAAATTGTGACCTTATCCGGCGCATGAACTTATCCTGCTGACAACTACATTTATTGTGTGGATAAGAAAGAAAAAAAAGACAAAGGGAATAAAGAAAAAATGAGATATTTGATAATTCTGATCTTAGTCATATGTAACTCTAACAGATGGAATCTTTTTGATGTTCCATTAATGATTTGCCAAAGATGAGTCTCTACTTACAGAAAAATGTTCACCCTAGGTAAGTGCTGGGGGCACTGCAGATGGTATTAAAAGAGCATGAGGAGGTACTTGGTGACAGCAGCGAATCAGATGCTATTAGTTCAACACAAAGAGCCCTGAATTAGCTTGTAATTGCACTGGAAAAGATAACATAATGGTGGTGGCAAAATAGAAACATTTTCTTTTCATGCAATGAATTCAGTACCTAAAAACTCTAACACGACACACTGGAATGGTCTAATACATACAGTAAAATCACTGTATTTCTCAAGAATGCAAAATGCTCTCTGTGGCTATAGTTTCCAAAAAGTCATGGAAATCAATGTGTACAGCATCATATAAGAAGCAAACTTACATTCATATGCTACCAAATATTGACATATATTACAAACTCAGGAACCTTTTACCTTATTATTCTGGCTGGTCTTAAAGATTAATTCTGAGACAGGTTATTCTTTCTTTCTTAAAGCCCATTGAAACTTTTCAATTGTCATTTTCCTTGTAGAGAAATAGAGATAAAATATGTGGGTAGGTAGTATTATTATTGGTAATGAAACAGAAAATTATAAGTGTTTTTAAAAACAGCACCGTGGGCTGGGTATGATGGCTCATGTCTGTAATCCCAGAAATTTGGGAGGCCGAGGAGGGCAGATTATTTGAGCTTAGGAGTTCAAGACCAGCCTGGGCAACATGGTGAAACTTTGTCTCTACAATAAAAATACAAAGATTAGCTGGGCATGGTGGCATGTGCCTGTAGTCCCAGCTACTCAGGAGGCTAAGGTGGGAGGAGTACTTGAGCCTGGGGGTGTCAGGGACTACAGGTGTGCCACTGCAGTCTAGCCTGGATGATAGAGCCAGTACCTGTCTCAAAAAAATAAAAACAATAACAATAACAAAACCCACCATGAAATAACTAGAAACCCTTCACTTACATAGCTGCATACAAAATTAGCTTCATATTCAGAGGCTATGTTCAAGGGTGGGAGAAAGAAATTGCCATATTTTGTCCTTTGCTCTATGGCCTATTTATATGAACAAAGAAACAGGAAGAAACAGCTCATCTCAGGTGCCTGAAAATATTCACCTGGAGTGTGGCTAGCTCCTGCAAATGTTAGGAAAAATCTTTAGAAGGTGGAGCTGTGGCTGTTGGAGTCTTTTTAGCTGCTGGAAGTTGGGTGGGAGGGAGTAGGTCACTATTTTTTCACTCAAGAAACCTGACACAGTGTGATTCTTTGCTGCCCGAAACCCTCCCTGACCTTCTAGACAACATTCGTGTCACGGCTGACCTGATACTACTTCCTGATCCAAATGTGAAGAAACAGAGGGAGGTTATGTTTTGGGAGCTCTGGTTAGAGGGGAATCATCTTGGAAGTAAGAGGACTTGGCTAGCAGGCACAGGAAACAGCACTGGGATGTGCAGCAGCTAAAAGTCAGTTTTCTCCAGGAGGAAAAACTCTGAAGGAGAAACAGGATAAAAATCAACTACTGATCCTGTCCGATGACAAGATAGGAAGAAATAATTTTTAAAGAACACAGTATAGAAGATCAATATAATTCACTGGTATTTATGGCTCTAACTTCAGTCAATCAACATCATTCATTTATTTAGTCAACATGTAGTCTGTTAAAATTGCCTGTTTCTCATAGGTTGTAGTTGTTAATGTAGAAGAAGATAATTCACTTATAATAGAACTTATCACAAATCATTGCTGATATTTAATAATCACATATACTTGTTTGTTTGTAGATGTGCTAGGTACTGTGTTTGCTTGACATCTATAACAAACCAAGATAGAGTCATGCATTGTAACATGATGAGATGGCATAGCTGGAGATGGAAGGAAATATAATGATAAGCTTTGACAGATAAATATTGTTAGGCTTCAGTTGTGATTATGATGAGTTTTGCCTGGAAGTAAAAGTCCTCAGGAGGATCCAGTTGGGAGTGGAGAGGTGAGGTTTTTAGGTCACAATATTATAAAACCAAAGGATGGCAGAATGATTTGACAGATGAATAAATGTCAAGGGAAAAATAAAAGCATTACTTTGAAAGCTTTTAGTGTAAACCAGGAAGCTAATAGTCCACTGTGAGGTACTCTCGTTCACTAATAGAAATGTTCAGAAGACTGATCTGAAGTGAAATTCCATTACAGAGTTTTAAATTTTTATTCATAGAACAAGTATAACAAGTATCATGTGTCTTTAGAAGGAGTTTGTAAAAAAATTGAGTGGAAAACAGAACCATAAATAAAACTGAAACATATCACCAATGAATATAAACCCTAGGATACTTGAGTTCATGCCTAATAATATGCCAGCGCACCTTGCATAATATCTAAATGTTTTATGAAACCGTGACGAAGATCCCAGAATTTAAGAGAATATGTCCTATGCAGTATTAAAGTGTTAACTGTGTCACACACCACATCTTCAATAAACATAGTGTGTATTTATTTAGTTTGAAAATGCCTTAGTTGATAGGGGTATCTAACTTACAGGCTATAATTTGGCACAAGTGGCTTATTTCTATAGTTGAAACTTATATTGTTGAAAATACTATTCATTTCAGAAAATACCTAAAGAGTGTAATTCCTAAAGCTGAAAAACTCCCCAGTCATTTCCCGGTCATTCTGGAGTCTTTGATTAACAATTGCATATATTTGTAAGCTACATACACAAAACTGATGAGAAGTATTTTGCCAAAAGCAGACTCCTTGACACTCTGTGTTTTGAGTGTAGTACATTCTCAGTCTTGCTGTGTTTTGAAGGCTTCAGCTGCATGGTATATTTCTTGAAGTACCCATCATTAGTGTTTTGTCTAAACCCTACCTATCCCTTGGAGTCTATCTGCCATTCTCTGGTGAACATTTTCCTGATTCATACAGCCTCTCCTTCTCAGAAGTTCAGAGGTGACTGCTCCCGTTGAATTCTCAAGGTATGTGATTTTTACCTCTAACACATTTCATCATTTTCTTCCTTATAAGAGTAATTCGTATGTATTTTCTATCTCCCTATATGCAACTTTTCAGATATCTCCACAATGCTTTGTACCTGGTAGGGCTATCAGAATTAAACAGAGTAGGTATCATTTTTATCATTGTATTGATTGGGCTGGGGCTCAAAGCTAAAATGGCTAAGTTACAAAATTAGTAATGCTACTAGGACTCCAATCCTGGTTTTCTGACCCTTTTATATTTTATCAGACTGCTTCTTTCAAAAAAATGTAACAACTTAACTAGGTGGAAGGATTGACCTCAAACCCAGTATCATATCAGCAGCCATTAGAGTGGATTCATTTATAAGATTAGCTGCCAGTCAATTTGGAAAGCAGAATGTGAATGCCTGAAGGACAGGGCCACAGGGTGAGTTTTGAAGGAGGTAAGGTGGCAGGAAAGATTAAACAAACAAAACACTGTGAAAGCATCACAGGGCTAAGGGTGGCAAGCTTATGATGTCAGTGTCGGAGTTCACAAAACATTTTACATTTCTGTCTCAAAAATTTCAGAAAGAAGAAAGCTGGTAAGATTCATTGGTTTAAGACAATGGAGTTCCCTCTCTCCATCTGATAATCATACTTTCAATTTTGTATTTTAGTATATTTAATAACTAAATATTTTCTCTGAAGAATAAGCACTAAATGACATTATATTATGTCATTACTAGCATAAGAAATGACATAATACATTTAGGCTGGGTGCAATGGCTCATGTCTGTAATCCCAGCACTTTGGGAGGCCAGGGCAGGAGGATTATGGGAGCCCAGAAGTTTGAGCCAGCATGGTCACATAGTGAGACCATATCTCTACAAAAAATACAAAGACTTAGCCAGGCATGGTGGCTTGTGGCTGTGGTCCCTGCCACTTGGGAGGCCCTGACTGGAGGATCTCTTAAGCCGAGGAGTTAGAGGCCACAGTGAGTGGTGATTGTGCCACTGTCCTCCAGTCTGGAAAAGAGTGAGCCCCTGTCTCATTTTAAAAAGAGAGAGAGAAAGAGAGAAATAGAGGAAGGAAGGGAGGGAGGGAGGGAGAGATGGAGAGAGGGAGGGAGGGAGTTAGGAAAGAAAGAAGGGAGGGAGGGAGTGAGGGAAGGAAGGAGGGAGGGCAGCAAGGATTTGTGAGCTTTTGTTCCCAAGAATACCAAGTGTAAAAGACACCAAAATGACTCCCCATCTTTTCATTTGTATTGATAGTATTTTCTCCAGAAATGACCCAATGCAAAAATTTACATACCTATTACAAACTAGAAAATCTCATGCCCTCGCCTTATCCAACTTGTAAAATATGTCTATAACACACATTCAGCACCCTCAGTAAGTTAACTATAAATGTGTTCTATATATATGCGTTATTCTTCTTCTCTGTCTTCTCCTCTCCTTTTTCTCACTTTCCTTGGATCTTTCCCTTTCTGATATGAATATGGAATAGAAAGAAGGCAGATTTTGAAGAAGGAGGGAAGGAAGGCTGATATTATTACTCATGTGCATCATTTCTTTCTGCGGAGTGGTCCCTAACAGAGAATCCTTACATATGCTATTTGGGGTGTGACCAATAGACCTAAAATAGCCCAGCAGGTATCGAAATTCTGAAGGCAGTATTATTTCCAGGACTATTTTGTTCATAAAATCATATCCAGCTGAACTTCACTTAAAAATTCAAAATTATTTGTTAAACGCTTATAATGCCATTCCAGTGCTGAATACTGAAGATGTAAAATGAATCTAATCTGGACTTTTTCCTTATGTGAGTTACTCTAATGATTGTGAGATAATTATGACCTAACATGACAAGTGTTTGCTGAAGGTATAAGACAAAATTTTACCAGTAAGTTAAAAAATCTCCTAAGGCAACCTGGGGAAATCAGAAACGGCATCTCAGAGGGAGGACTGGCAAAGGACTAAAGCAATAAACACCATCTCTTTAAGAAATCAGAAAGAATCTCTTTAAAAAATGAACAAACAGAATGTTAACTTGAGAATTTAACACATTTGTTGTGTTACAAATAAAATTGTTTGTAAGGCAGAGATTTAATGAATGAGAGAATACTGCCTTGAGATAAAGTCACTGTCAAATTGGATGAAACAAATGGCTGGAATTTGTTGTAAAAAACAGTTTAAGACCATGAAATCATCACTGATGGTAGGAGTTTCTGTTGTTCAGTATTGTAAATATGTTAATTTTAAACAAAATGCTCTAAAAATTATTGGAAAATGTCTTTGAAATTGCTTTAAACTTAAATTATACTACTCTTATAAAATATTCTTATTATTAGAAAAACTTACTTTGCTCTTTTTTGATAATTTCATATGAACTCCTGAAATTAATATTAGGATCCTGAAAATTATTACCTCCAGCACTGAAGGTCAGGGAGGTGAGTGTATTTATCATGTCCTCTCAACGTATGGTGCCTAAAAATCAAAGAGTTTATTTTCATCACTTATTCCTATGACCTACTTGGTGAAGTTCTGAATGAGCACATTCAGAACTAATGGTGTGATGCCTGACAGCAGAATCAGACACCCAGAAATGACCACGATTATATAAATTACCCATATGATGCAAGAAGTCAACTGCTTTTCTTTAAAAAAAAGAACTTCAAATTGTTAAAATCATTTTTATTGTTTGATGACTGTATATCAGAATACTTACATAGCCAAAAAGGTATTACATTTAAGGCATATTTGTAAAACTCCACCATGTAAATGGGTAGATATGGCTTAGAAACAACAAAAACGTTCATAAGTAATATCAGAAGATAGAAGTTAGTCTTGAAATTATGTGTATCTGTCAGAAAGTATTTTATTTATAAAGAAACGATAGGTATAAATGTAAAGATGAATTACCAAAATATGTTAACAAATAACTTACATCTGATTTCCTCTGTACATTCACTGATTTAAGTAGAACCATTTAAGTAAAACATAGCATTCTTTAAACCCACTCTAATTTCTTATTTTTTTGAGACAGAGTTTTTTAGACTGTTGCCTAGATTGAAGTGTAATGCTGTGATCTCGGCTCACTGCAACCTCTACCTCCTGTGTTCAAGTGATTCTCCTGCCTCAGTCTCCCAAGTAGCTAGGATTACAGGTGCCTGCCACCAGGCCCAGCTGATTTTCATATTTTTAGTAGAGATGGGGTTTCACCATGTTGGCCAGGCTGGTCTCAAACTCCTGACCTCAGGTGATCTGCCTGCCTCAGCCTCCCAAAGTGCTGGGATTACAGGCGTGAGCCACCGAGCCCGGTCTCTGATTTCTTTATATTGTTTATATAAAATATCAGTTATTCGGAAGAGTTAAAGTAGAATACGTATAACAAGAGTAGAGTTAAAGTTGAGTAGCAATATGGAAATCATTATGCACAATTCTTAGCCAGAGTCAAAATAATGATTTGCCATTGCAAAGAACATAGGCTTGATCACCTTACTTTCAATTTATAGTAACAATCCATAATATTTTCTCCTCTTTCAAACACATGAATGTCCCAATTTTGTATTTTCTGATATGATTAATCTAACACCCCTGCCAAAACATAAGGGAAATTGTGAAACTTTTATCCTGGGAAATTATTGCATATATAGATAATAAGGAGAAAACATATGGACATTATCAAAGTAAGTTTTATAGATTCTTACCCTGGTTTCATAAATCAATAATTCAGATCACATTAGAAAAAACTTTGCTAACCATCTTGGGCACTATTAGCTTATATTCACTGTAGATTCTTCAACTGGTTGCTACTTGCCATGGTATCAGTTTAATTTCTGAACTGATTCTCCTAAGTTCATCATGAAAATGAGACGATATAAAGGACTCAGTATAATGTTGCACACATAGTAAGAACTAAAGACATATAAATTTTATCTTAGTTTTTATAATTGAGAATAAATAAAGAAGGACATAAAACGTATGGATAAAGACTAGTTGCATTCAATATGCAGATGTGCCTGATCATCACAATTAGCCAATCTAGTACTAGCCTTCACCTAGAACCACTTTCATTCCAGGTGAACAAAAAAGGAGGCATAAAAGATCATACCGAATCCAAAAGTAACAAGAACAGAATCCCAGAGCTGATTCTACCCGCACAGGTCATGGAGACATTCAGTCCAAACTGGTACTTCCTACTTCATAGATAAGACAGGCAGAGGTATGCAGCTGTGAAGGTCAACATCAAAGGTGGGTCACCCATTCCATTTCTAGATAACCAGGATTAACTGCTCCACTGACATTATAGAGTTCCAGGAAGGAGAAAATAAGGAATGCGCTTATGCATTAATGGAAAAAAGTACTCACACAACCATATTGAAAACAATGGAAAATGTTTATTCATCTTACTGGCTGTCAATAGATTTTTTTCCATTTCCTTCCTCAAATTCTTCTCAATTGTAAAATAATGAAGATTAAACTGATAACATTTACTAAGTACTTATAATATGGCCGATATTATATTGAGTTCTTTATCTATGTGGTCTCACTTTTGCAACAGACTTAGGAGGAGCATTAAGAAATAAACTAATGCCTATGGTAAGCCAACAAAATGGAAGCAAAACCATCTTTATTAATTAGCTCAATCTTAATTTTTTGAGAATATAGTCCTTATTTTCTTTAAGTTATTTGGTGTAGATTTATATATTACCTCCCTTTTCTTTTTAATTCATTAGAACACTTGGAATCAAATAAATGTAATTAGATAAGTGGCAATATGGGAGAGAAGAGTTGATCAAGATTAAGGTTTAGCAACATGAGAGATGGCCACTAGGAAAACACAGAAGTTCTGAACAAACACTGATAGACCAAATAATGATCAAATGTATAACGAATAATTACATTAAAAAGCTAGGGACAATCTTAATTTCTTGATGGGAAAATTGGTAGTGTTTCAAATACAAACAGGCAATTCCTCCACTATTTTTTTCAAAAATATTAATTATTATAGCTCCTCACACTTACAAATATCTCTATCAAAATCAAAGGTTATTCCTTAGAATCCTGTGGAAATGCATGTATTATTATCATCGTCATCATGATTCTTGTCATTCTAACAATTTGAGCTTCTAAACCAAGGAGGTTAAAGCTAAAAAAAAGCATATCCTCAGAAAAAAAATAACATTTTTAAAGTATATTATTACTCTGACCTTTTGAATTCTCAAAGCTAACAAAGTAAAAGCAAATCAACTGCACAATCAACGTATTTACCATTACTTATTACTAACTCATGATATGTCAAAAAGATGGTTCTGTGAACAAGCTGTGTATGAACATGTGGAATTTAGTTCTCACCACTCCATTTATTTATTCATTTGCTGAACAAACATGTAATGAACACCACTTTCGCTTCTGGCCTTGTAATCATCTTGCATTTGGGGATCACTTTTCTTAAGTAATTTTGCTCAGCTGAAGATTATTAAATCAATACTGCAAACCTCACTTGTGTCCATGAAGAAGCCAACACTTCCACCTTTATATTTAATCATAGCTACATGAACCATTAGAACTCCTTTTCTCCAGAACATTAAATTACACTAAAACCTTTGCATTTTCAGCTTATATGAAATTATTATCAAGGTGGTAGGGCCAGAGATAAAGTTTGAAACACGAGGTAGAAGCAAGAGAATAATGTAAACAAGATCTGAAATGAGACTACTTAATAAATTCTAAAGCACTTAAGAGAAATTAATTTACATACACACAATCAATTACAAGGGAAGAAAAAGCCGACATCATTAGGGCAGAGTAAAGAAGACTCCAATTACAAATCATAGCAATGCCCACTCGACCTCATGTAACGTATTGTTAGTCGTAAATGTATTCTACTGAAATGAAGCTGACAAATCTTCATTTATTTTACAAATATTCTAACACTCATACTAGAACTGACCATTCTCCAAACTGTTCATTCTGCTAAGGCTTTTGTGACCCTATTACTAAGAAATTTATTTTGTAACATTTTATTTTATTTCAGCATTTTACTAATTTGAGAATACTAAGGGCTCCTAGTTTTAGAACACACGATGTGAAAATAGTTTGTATTGTATCAACAAAATGACACCAAGAGGAAGGCCTCCAAAATGGCTTTTGATAACCAGCCACCTTCAGTAAGAATTGTTCATGTCTTTCATTTACCTTCCCACTAACGTCCATCAGAACATCTACCACACTGTAGCATGTGTGTACGTGGATGTGTGTGTATGCCTGACTAATGTCAATGTTAATGTCTGGCCAACTATACCCAAGTTATGTGGTTCATGAAGGAAAATATCATGTCTATTAATAAGTTGTTCCTAAGATACAATATGATATCTGGAATAAAGTGAAGGATTTAATAAATACTACTTGAATACACAAAAGGAGGAAGGGATGGAGGGACAGGAGGAGGAAAGACAGTATTTGCAAAAATATATAGGATGATTTAAATTATACATGAGAAGGTGACATGAAAGTAATAAATGAAAGAAAGATATGTCACTTAAAAATCAGAAAACTAAAGATCATTTTTAATACTCTTCTAATTGTTTTAATTTCTCACAAATATATAAGAAAATGATTTTTTAAAAGAGTGAGATTGAGTTTATATAATCCATAGTGACTCAAGAAGAGCCCACATTATTAAGTTCCCCTGGGTTACTAAATTTATGATTCTATGTTACGATGGGCTCGCTGTCACCTCTGCCCTCTGCACTCAAGTGATCCTCCTGCCTCAGCCTCATGAGTAGCTGGGATCACAAGTGTGGACCACTAAGTCAGGCTAATTTTTGTAACTTCTGTAGAGATGCAGTTTCATTACATTGCCCAGGCTGGCCTCAAACTCCTGGACTCAAGCCATCCACCCATGTTGCCCTCCCAAAATGCTGGATTACAGGAGTGAGCCACTATGCCCAGCCTTACATTTCCCATCTCTTAAAAGGAGATAGAAGTAAATTCTTCAGAGAGCTTTAATCCAGAGATTTTAATTTAACTTCTCATCATGAAAATGCAAATCTAACTAAAGAGTCTCCTAATATCACCAAGATCTGGTATTGCCTTTAATTACACATTTCAATGTTCACCTTAAACAGCAAGTAAACATCTTTTTGGATACTAGTAACAACTTAATGACCCCCCTGACTTCCTGAGGACAGAAAGTTATTTTTAAAAATTACAGATTCAATACACACATATGTTCACACACACTGATAGACAAACAAGTATGAGCAAAGCTGAAAAAAAATGAGAATAAGTACATGGTATTGATGTCACTATTTTGGTTGTGATATTATTCCACAGTTTTACAAATTGATAACCATCACGGGTAACTTGGCAAGTGTACAAGGCATCTCTTTGGACTACTTCTTACAACTGCATGTGAATTTATAATTATCTCAATAATTATCCCTCTGTGTCCACGGGAAAATACATTCCAGGACCTCTTGCAGAATACCAAAATCCACACATTCAAGTCCCACAGTAGGCCCTGAAGAACCTGTGGATACAAAAAGCCAGCCAGCCCAATGCTGTATTTTCAGTCCACATTTGTTGTGAAGAAGGAACTCACTGATAGGGAGGAGCCAACTGTATTTATTGAAAAAAATTTTGGAACCCATGTAGTTCAAACTTGATTTATTCAAGGGTCAAATGTAAATATTTCAGTTAAGAATATGGATTCAGCTGGGCGCAGTGGCTCACACCTGTAATCCCAGCACTTTGGGAGGCCAAGGCGGGTGGATCATGATGTCAACAGATCGAGACCATCTTGGCCAACATGGTAAAAACCCCGTCTCTACTAAAAATACAAAAATTAGCCAGGCATTTGGCACGCGCCTGTATTCCCAGCTACTCGGGAGGCTGAGGTGGAAAAATCGCTTGAACCCAGGAGGTGGAGGTTTCAGTGAGCCGAGACTGTGCCACTGCACTCCAGCCTGGCAACAGAGCAAGACTCCGTCTCAAAAAAAAAAAAAAAAAAAAAAAAAAAAAAAAAAATGGATTCAGAAACTTGAGAGCCCTTAAACTAGTAATTTATACATCTCACTACAGATAAAAGTAATCAACAACTGAAGCAAATATAAAATCTATCACTTCAGGTTTTATACAATTGAAAGGAGACAAATAATCCTGAATATCTAATTATCCAATTCACCAAAGAAATAACAATTAACAAGACTGAATTTCTTTTTTAAATATGTATTATGTATTGTGTATTTGTAGAACATTAACTATAATATTTGTACTATCAATCAATAAATTAATTACAAAGCTAGCAAATAATACAACTATTTTATATATAAAAATTATTAATTGCATAAATAACAAAGTATTCCCTCTTTGGAGTCTAGTTTTATTTCTGATGAGCCCGAAAAAGTAATTTGCAACAATGTCTTCTATTTTACTCATTTTCCCATATATACCAAGGTTTATGAATACTCATTATTAATCTTCAAATATTGGTTTATTTCTGGAAAAATAATTTCCTACATTTAAAAAATTAGCAATTCCTTCAAGATGAAGGTGATTTAAATGGTATTTGGTGTCCATTTTCTCATCTGTTCCTTTTTATAAGATTCGGATGTTATACTGAGGCAGATAAAGTCATTACAATACTGCAATAAAATAGTAATGTGAGATATACAGTCCTGAAATGAATTTAATCTGCTATACTGTTTTAAATGGAAATATATTGAAAGATTATACATTTCCTAAAATGGCAACACAGATATTACTGCTCCCTGGTGAAAGATACTAAAATCTCCATTTATTTAGCTGGTGTAGGTATGGCCTTAGGTGTACACCTACAAGTGAATTAAATCTAATTGCTTATTTTCAGTTTCTTCAGAAAGCACTGCCTTTAAGCAAGATGTAAATGCATTTAAATGGGTATGTTCATTTGAAACTCTGTTCAATAAGTCAAGTGTTTCTTCCAATATAGAGATTCTTCTTTGATCCAGGATATTCATGATATTTCACTTAAAAGTACAGGCACAGCATGGTGGAATTGAAAGAGAATATGTTTTGAAGTCAGATGGACATGGGTTTGAATTCCAGCTTTGCTACTTAACAACTGTGTGATAGTAGGATAGTCACTTAATCTGAAACTCAGGTCCTCACCTATAAAAATGAGAGAAATAATACCTATCACACAGGATTCTTGTAATAATTAAATAGTACAATATGCATGACAAGACCTAACCTAAAGCATGCACTTAAAAATATTTCATCAGGGATAATAATAAAACTTTGCATAGGTTTGGCAGAAAATAACAGAGGAGGCCCTCCCTTCCTTGGTTTACAAACAAGCACCAGCTGCCTAATTTTGAGATGTGGGACTGTGTTTATACTATGGAGAGGAAAAATTTCAATCTACAGGTTAGTCTGCAATAATAAAACCACCAAAACTGCCAGCTACAGAAAACTTTCAAAGTCAAGTAGTGGCATTGAGATGAAAATTATGCATAATTTAAAAAACAAATTCACATTCATAAACATTTTCTCGAGTTAAATAACTTGATGAAATGGAAGCAAAGGAAAAATACTTCCAGCTGCAATCTTCTGAATGTGGGACCTTGTTGCCGATTTCTTACTTTCAGCCATATGTTCATATTTCATCTTTGTGATATTAGGAAGATTCATAGGAAAGAACTACAAAAGGGAGACAATGCAGTCTGCTGAAAATAATTCCTTGATGTAGAGTTGCCACTTTAACACTTAAATATGAAAATACAGGTTATATAGTTTCTGTTAAGTGGACTCAGTATTTTTAAAACTGAGTCTCCAAACTAAGTTTTACAGAGAGAATTAAATCCAATAAACTTACATTTATTAAGAGAAAATAGGTTTCATTTAAATAGTTTTTAGAATTTTAACATGTCATTTATTGATGATAAAACATGTTAATGTTATTATCCGTTTACAACATATCTTAGCTAATACTTTGTAGTGCCTACTATGAGCCATGTACTAAGCTACCTGCCTTTCTTGCATTATCTCATTTGACTGTTATAAAAACCGTATGAAGCAGGTTATTTTCATTTAGCAGGTGGGAGGGCTAAGGTTTGATGACATTCAGTCAGTTCACAAAGCCTTGCTCAAGTAGCAGAGCCTGCATGGAGATAACTATCAAGTCCACTTGCTTAACATCCTCCAACAAAATCCCTCTGAATATATTTCAGCTCTCCTAAAAGCTCTCATTTAAAATGTATTACTGAATTGTTTTTATATAAGAGTATTCTAAAAAATATGCTTTCACCTTAAAATAGGTGGGGTATGGAACACACAGAGAGACAGAGACAACAGGGAGAGAGATAAAGGTTGAGAAAGCAAGAGTGAGAAAGAAAACACAAAGAATCTGGATCTAATAATCCTAAGTAAAATTTTAAGAAAAATGCTGAGGAAAGCTGAATTTAATAAATAACACTTCAGAAAATATTACTATAATAAACTCTGCATATATTCTGCTTTTTAAAGTTACATAAAGCCCAAATTATTTGAACAGGCAAAAGAAACATGAATAATAAAACAAATAACTGAATAACTAAGAAAGGCCAAATATTTAAATTTGCTTCCAGGTATGCTTACAGGACTTAACGTCAGTGAAATGACCGAAGTCTTCCATGATCTGACTGTACTGATATTGAATAACTTTCTGTTTGGAGCCCTGTGACTCTCTCCTACACCAATATAATTATAACTTTGCAATAAAAAGAGGTATATAATAAATCCAAGGTTCTTCCCTCCAATTACTGGAGGTCAGTTTTATTGGTTTGTTTATTATCTATCATAGTCATGACTCTACATAAAAATTGTCCCATAGACAATAAATATGTCTCAGGCAAAGCGTTACTTTTTTTCAAGATGTGTAGTCACTGCAATGAAACTGTGGCTCCAAATGTGTAGTGTATTAAAATGCCTGTAGTAGAAAATATTCAGAAAGACACCCCTATGACGTTGACTATAAACAAATGACCACAGATTAGATGGTCCTGATACTCAGCAATGATGGTCTATACTCAGCGATTCACGCATCACCTTCCCATTTTCAGATCAAATTAAAGCTTTTCATAAAGTCAATTGAACTATGTAAAGCATATGTATCACCACTTATGGTGTCTCAACAAAATATCATTCATCACCATAGTACAGAATACAGACATTTTGTGAGCAATAAATGTTGATGGTGAGCTCATATTACTATTGAGCTATTCAGCTATCCAAAGCTATCTCTTTGAAGTAGGAGAACATTCCTAGAAAGGGCTTCTGAAACAAAAAGGACAAGAAGCAGAAGAAAACATGAACCTTCTCATTGTTTTGTTTTGTTTTGTTTTGTTGTTGTCTGGTCTTTTGTTTGTTTGTTTTGTGAGGCTGAGTCTTGCTCTGTTGCCTGGGCTGAAGTACAGTGCCACGATCTCAGCTCACTGCAGCCTCAACCTCCCAGGCTCCAATGATTGATTCTCCAGCCTTAGCCTCCCAAGTAGCTGGGACTACGGGTGCACACTAGCACACCCAGCTAATTTATTTTTAATGTTTTGTAGAGACAGGGTTTCACTATGCTGCCCAGGTTAGTCTCAAACTCCCAGGCCCAGGCAATCTTCCCACCTTGGCCTCCCAAAATGTAGGAATTACAGGCCTGAGCCACCACACCCAGTGCCCATCTCACTGTTTTAATTCAAAATGAAGCTTTTTAAAGCATATCTTTTAAATATCTTTTTAAACAGATCAAAAAAAAAATAACAATGACCTTGAAAGGCTAAAATAAAAGCCCATAATAATATGGAATAAAGTTATAGATAATGTTTTGAACTTTATGTCAGTGACAGCCTCCAGTATATCCTGGCCTTTATGGGACAGACAACACATCAATTTAAATATAATATTAAACTGTTGAAAAGTAAAAAGGTGTTTCTTCTAAATGACAGGAGATACTTTCAAATAGGTAGAACAGCATTTCAACAGTGTCCTACGCATAACATCTACCAGCCAAGGTAAATAAAATCTACCACTTTGGTATAGAAATATTTCTCCTTCCACTGAAGTGAAGAAGCAGGAAGAGGTGAAGCCTGGGTATGATTTATCAAGGGCTTATTAGGTATCTTAGGGGTATAGTTCCTTTCTTCCTCAAAATAATTATATAAAGTGAAAACATCATATCCATTTTATATATTAAGAAGCAAAGGCTTGGCTGGGTGCGGTGGCTCACACCTATAATCCCAGCAACTTGGGAGGCCAAGGTGGGTGGATCACGAGGTCAGGAGATCGAGGCCAGCCTGGCCAATATGGTGAAACCCTGTCTAAACTAAAAGAACAAAAATTTGCCAGGCGTGGTGGCACACACCTGTTGTCCCAGCTACTCGAAAGGCTGAGACAGGAGAATTCCTTGAGGCTGGGAGGCAGAGGTTGCAGTGAGCTGAGATGGCACCACTGCATTCCAGCCTGGGTGAGAGTGAGACTCTGTCTCATAAATAAATAAATACATAAATAACTTGCCCTGGGTACAGTTGAGACTTACAATCAATACCTGCAAACTGTTCCAAACCACACCCTTCCTTATTGAGGGATATGAATTCAATATCATTCTCAAAACTATTATTAATATAATGTAGGCCAGGCGCGGTGGCTCATGCCTGTAATCCCAGCACTTTGGGAGGCTGGGGCAGGTGGATCACAAGGTCAAGAGATCAGGACCATCCTGGTCAACATGGGGAAACCCCGTCTCTACTAAAAATATATAAAAAATTAGCTGGGCATGGTGGCGCATGCCTGTAATCCCAGCTACTCAGGAGGCTGAGGCAGGAGAATTGCCTGAAGCCAGGAGGCGGAGGTTGCAGTGAGCCGAGATCGCGCCATTGCACTCCAGCCTGGGTAACAAGAGCGAAACTCCGTCTCAAAAAAAAAAAAAAAAAAAAAAGAATATAACGTATCTCTACCGTTTAAATTGGCAAGGATTGATAAGTCTATTAGCAAAGATTTACTGTCAACATAGAGCCTATAAAAAGATATTATAATATTTCTTTCTTTTTCTTTTATGTGTTTAGAGTCAAGGTCTCGCTCTGTTGCCCAGGCTGAAATGCAGTGATGTGATCATAGCTCAGTGCAGCCTCAGACTCCTGGGCTCAGGCAATTTCCTGCCTCAGCCTCATGAGTAGCTGAGACTACAGGCACATGCCACTACGCCTAAGTTATTTATTATTATTATTTTACAGATGGGGTCTTGCTGTGTTGCCCAGGATAGCCTTGAACTCCTGGCCTCAAGCCATCCTTTCATCTCAGCACTCAAGTGGCTGAGGTTACCAGCATAAGCCACCAGGCCTGGCTAAAAGATACAAGATTTCAATGAAGCAGTTTTAACTTTTATTTTCTACAAGAAAAATCAATAATCCATTCCTTATTTGGGAGCCGAAGTTATTAAAAGGTCACATGTCTTGGTAGTCTGGTTTAGTATTAATAGTCTAGGCCTAAAAAAAGGAAGAATTGGTAAGCACTACCTCAACAGAAAACAAACAAGCAAAAAATCTGAATAACCACTGGCATGACTGGGTCAACTCTAGTAAGACTTTAACTACAATGCTTTATAGTCTTAAAAAAGTTAGACTACGGTAGGCTTTCATCTTTAAAACTTTATGAATGCAATAAAACAATTGTTGGGTCATGATTATGGGATCCAATTTAGCAGGGAGACTAACAACTAGAAGAACTTTAAAGATCATTCCTACTCCTATGATCATAGAAATTTATGGCAATGATGACCTACTGTTTTATCCTAGGAAATGTGATAATCACAAGGTGGCAAGAGAAAAATCCACAGCTGATACATTGTGGCTCAGGGGATGATGCTTTCACTGGAGCACACTTTTGATTTGACCACTGTGAAATGTCCATTTTACTGGATGCATTCCAGAACTCTCCTATGGGTTCCAGAAGAGAGCCTTGGTCATATCATTCCTGTTTTCTGACACTCATTCTCCCTGACTGCCCATATGCTTTGATACAAGTCTCCCTAGCACTCATCATGCTAATGGTATGTGATCTTCTGGCTATCTTATTCAACATTCACAACTTGAAAACAACACTTAAAGCCAACAATGTGTCCTGTGTTCATAAATGTGTCTTTTAAACATCTCAAGGAATTCTCATTGTTTGTAACATGGACAGAGACCCCATTATCTTGGTGCAAATAAAAGTAGTTCTTAACGGAAATCTGTTTTCTTTTTGAGCATTATGAAAGGGCCTCTGACCTTCAACTTGAGGAGTACAGCATTAAAAAAAGATAAGATTCCACAGTAAACCATAAAAAATAGGAGACAAGAGGGAGAAAAGAAACTTAGCAAAGAACATAAAAATTTTACTTAAAAACGAGTCTCTTCTCCTTAATATGTTAGCAATTGCCTACTGATAATAATACCTTGAAATGAAAGAAAATTGATGATATGGACAAAAAAACATAAATATTAAAACAGACCACATTCATTATTAAGTAGTAAAATTAAAATAGCAATATTCCCAATATGACCTGGTGTCTTTAGAAGCCAGGCTACATTATATTCTTTTAGAACTTAGGGGTAAATAATATGTAATTTATTCAAGATCTATTACTACATAGAATTTTTGTTTAAACTATAATATGATTTCAAACTGCACCTTTGTTTAAACCAGGGCTCATTAAAACTTTGAAATATTCTATAACTCTCTGGAACTCAAAGGTCTCTGTCAAGGACTATTGCCTATGAAGACAAGTTCCCATCTCTAATTAAAATACTCATAAAACTGCGTACACAGCCTGGCAGTATAAAAATGAAAAATAATGATTATATGAAAAGTAAGATCAAATTCTTAATTTTGAAAACAGTCACAAAGGGTTAAAAATAATGTCATAGAGTGGTCACTTGGGAATATTGAAGTCCATGAACATAAATCTCCAGCATCCCATGTAACATGCTTATGAATGACTCTAATCAGAAAGCAGACAGAGTTAAACTCTCCCTCCAGGGCTGAGCATCTGAAGCAAGCTGGGAGGCTATAATAATCAGATGAATTTAGACACTATAATTTTCCAAGAACCTCACAGTCCTTCTAGGCCTGTGACTGACTTTACAATTTCTTTGAAATGCTGAAAAGAAGCCCAGAAAAAATCAAAGCAAAGGATTATTATCCAGAGAATCAAAACTGTAGACCATAACACAGAGGTCAGTTTGTTTCCAAAGCAAACAAAATACTCAACTTATATGATGGACTACATGTTGAAATCCTGTTTATTATATGCAACATAGGAGTGAGTTTTCAAAACGTTTCTACAACAGTCTTTTCTGCTGATATTTGGGTTTAACTGTGGCTTTCACTCTACTCATTTAGGTTTAGAACTAATTTTGAAACATTGGCTCCTAAGAGATGGGCATCAAATAGGACTGCTTCTTGCCTTAATAAAAATAAAAACCCAACTGTGGTTCTGTATGTACGCTACATAGAAACACAAAGGTTACTTGGTAAACAGTCTGTCTTTCCTTTATGAATTATGAAGCTTCGATGGAAATCTGGATCATAACGTAAAGTAGTTATTTATTTAATGGAAAGAGGCCAATGGTAAAGACATTTGGAATTTCCAGTCTATTTATTCCCCAATGATACGCCTTCATATGTTTGATTCAAGACCTTATTTGAACATTGTGGGGGAAATTAAAACAGCCAAAAGCTGTGTCTTAGGAGATACACCATGTATTACGAAAATGCCATCTTATGGTCTCAATGTAAGTAGCGTCTGAAAACTTGCTGTTACTATAGACACATTTTTCTTTGGTCATTTGGATGAAAGCACACGACTGACTCCCTCCAATCTGTTCTCCAGACCACAGCCAAAGCAATCATTTTCAAATTGTAAATATCATCATCTCCTCCAGTACTCACAGCTCAAAATAACTTAGTGTCTTCTCATGCCTCTTAAGTCAAAGCCAAAATTCTTTAATAATTCTTAAATGTCTGGTTGTCTGCTTGTTCTCTTGTTCTCCTGGTTGCAGCCACATGTACTTTCACTGAGCTGCTGTATGTACCAGCAACAATGCAAAGCTGTTCCTCTGTCCATATACTCTTCCCTTTAATTAATTCCCATTCATCTTTAAGCTTAAAGCATTCAAAAAAATTATCTTCCTTTTATAGAACTTACTTTTTGGGAAGACAGATAAAAACAGAGGAAGAGGAACAGAAAGGAGGGAGGGAGGGAGGGAAGGAAAAGGAAGGGAAGGAAGGGAAGGGAGGGAGGGAAGGAGGGAGGGAGGAAGGAAGGAAAGGAAGGAAGGAAGGAAGGAAGGAAGGAAGGAAGGAAGGAAGGAAGGAAGGAAGGAAGGAAGGAAGGAAGGAAGGAAAAGGGCCTAAGGAGTAATACTTGGAAATGTTCTACAGAGTTAATATATAGAGTTCTTTGTTCTGTTACTCTTAGAAGACAAATTGAGATGTTAGTTTCAAAATTCTTCAGAAATACCTTATATGTTTTCTATATACAGTACTCTTCCAGCTACTTAAGAAACATTTTCATTATTTTCTCAGGATTGTCCAAGAAGTCACACATTTCGCATCAATCAACAACTGTGAAAGAAATTTGGTGTCTTATTTCCTTGACTACTCCTTACACATTTTGAAATGCAGCTTGACCACCCAGAGTGACTCCTATCTATACTGTCACAGCTTTCATCAAAATCTATAAACATCTCCTCTTCTAAAACTGTCCTTTTGTGGCCAGTCCAAATGAACTATGTTTATGAGAATTATATGATAGGCAAGAGAAATATTGTTTGTGATCTTCTTTACTCCAGCAGGACTTAGGAAAAGCAGTTTCAGGTTACCTGTATTTTCATCTAAGGGTCTTTTTCATGGTTTTGTTTGTGTTATATAAATATTGAGAGACATGTTCAAAGTTCATTTATTACTGTTACACATGAATCAGATTTGTTAATTCTACACATTCTAATTTCTGGAGTATTGTAAGAATTAATGATATAAAAAGTATCATTCTGAATACTGATGCAGTGATACAGACATTCCCTGATTTCCACTACAGCCTATGATGCTTCTTTCTGTCACAAAAACGTAATGCCACTGGTGATCTCTCTTACTTTCTACTTTCTTCCACAGCTCTTGTAAACCTGCATAATGAGTATAAATTATGCCCAGCAGAGCAGGTACTTTGTACCCCCAATTACAACATTCACTGGGAAGAATCACATAACGAGATGTAAAATGCACAATCACTACATGTAGAACAAAAGGAATTTGCCAATATTGTTGCATCTTTTTTATTCCAAAGGAGAGTTAAAACAAATAATTATAAGGCAAGCATTCTATTCATTAACATGGGGGAATACAGTACCACTTTGAAAGTAAAATCTTAATATTTGATTAGCTTTTTAAAATCTGTAACTGTGATTTACTTTACAAGAATTAAGAACTATGCTTTATGGCCCCAGAGCAATACAATTCAAAAATTAATAGCAATTGAATTATTCACTTTGTTCACATCTGACCTCCTATATGGCAGACGCAAATAATATTCTATCCCGAACTTGCAACAGTATATCTAAAGATATTTGAGAATCTGACTCAAAAATTAATATGTTATAGACTTACAAGAATGTGTAAAATAAGGCACTACTTTTGTAAATAATTGTTATTCATAATTACATTGTATAAAACATAAATTTAATGTTGAAATTATCAACAGGGGCCAGGCATGGTAGCTTATGCCTGTAATTCCAACAATTTGGGAGCCCGAGGCAGGTGGATTGCTTGAGCCTAGGAGTTCAAGATCAGCCTGGGAAACATAGTAAAACCCTGTCTCTACAAAAAGGTAAAAATTAGCCAGCTATGGTGGTGTGCACCTGTAGTCCCAGCTACTCTGGGACTATGGGGTCGAGGGTTGTAGTAAGCTGAGATCACGCCACTACACTCCAGCCTGGGCAACAGAGCGAGACCCTGTCTCCAAGAAAGAAAATAAAAGAAATATCAACAGGAACAAATTGATTGGGATTTTTAAATGACCTATTACAGTAGCAAGAAAGTTCTTTGAATTTCATTTTTAGTTTAACTGTTAATACTTTAGTACTTAAGTATTTTTATCTAGACATTTTTAGTAAGAGTTTGGAAAATATGTAGTTATATCCTGCATATTTCTGTCGAAACAAAAAATATTCCCATCTTCGAAAATGATTCTGAAAGTATTTTCTCTTTCAGAAGTATTATAGGTTGAATTGTACCACCACTGCCAAGAGATAAGTTGAACTCCTAACTCTTCATACCCCAGAATGTAACACTGTCTGGAAACGGTTGCAGATGCAATTTGTTAAGCTAAAATGAGGTCATCCTGGAGCAGGGAGGACCCTAATCCAATAAGACTAATGTCCTTGTAAGAAGGTGGTCGTGAGAAAACAAAGGCACACAGAGAATGCTATGTGATAATGAAGGCAAAAATTGGAATGATGCATTTACAGGCTAAGGAATCCCAAGGATTAGGTGTATATGACCTGAATCGAGGAAGGGGCAAGGAACAATTCCCCTAAAGAGTTCAGAGGGACCATCACCTAGGCCAAAACCTTGATTTCACACTTCTAGCTTGCAGTACTATAATAGAATCGATTTCTGTTGTATTTTTAGCCATCCATTTTGTGGTACTTTGTTACGGCAGTCCTTGGAAACTAATACAAGAGGGCAGTTAAGCACATATAAAGTGTGATGTAGCTCAATTAACATCCTTCACCAACCTTCTTGTTGCCATCTTATAACCCATATTATTGGAACACAGAAGTAGCTTTTGTAAACATGTTCTCCATTATCCAGATCTCTGCCACTTCCACTGTAAGAGCTGGATTCTTCGAGACAGGTATTTCTTAGAAAAAGGAGTTTGAGCCAAATATCAACACTTCATTAAAGATATTGAGAAATAACCCATAGGATTTTACGTAAAATTACATATAAAATTATGGACATTATTATATTTAAATATCAGTCTAACATATTAGGCTTGCCTGCTTCCTGGATACCTTACATTGTAGAGCTCAGTACCTTGTCCAGCATCTTGCATTTACTAATGTCTTAAATGGTTACTGGTTGCTATGGACTGAATTGCATCTCCTCCAAAATTCATATGTTGAAGCACTAACTCCTAATGAGACTTTATCTGGAGTAAGGGTCTTTAGGAAGTAAATAAGGTTAAATGAGGTCATAATGGTAGACCCTAATCCAATAATATTTGGATCCTAATAGGAAGAGGAAGGGACTTCAGAAAGCATATGCTCACTCTCTCATGCACTCTCACTCTTATGGATGCACAGAAGAAAGGCCACATGTAGACACAGCAATAAGGTGGCCATTTGCAAGTCAGAAAGAAAGCCCTCACCAGAACTTGACCATGCCATCACCCTGATCTTTGAAAAAATAAATTTCTGTTGTTTAAGCCACCTAGTCTTTTGTTACACACTGGTAATCCAGTGAACTGACCACTGTCTATGTTAAGGCTGGAGAGCCAAAACAAAAGTATGTGACAGAGCATCAGACTGTCGCCAGGCTACTGAGCCAAGGATGCTGAGATTTTCATAAACATTATACAAGTTTGGTCTGCTGGATCTATAGGTTAACAATGGCTTTTACAAGGCTCCCACTCAGGGCAGCTCTCCGTACACCTCCCTTATAGCAGTGGCCAAAGACTGCATTTGCCTTGTGAATTGTACTACATTTGTTAGTAAGCCAGCCCAATTTTTAATCACATTTAAGAACGTAACAGGCATACTTCGGCCATGAATCGCATCTTTTTTTACTTGTTAAATCAAGTATATTCATAGGTGTATGAATTAAAAATTCTAAGTGGGAGGCCGAGGCAGGTGGATCACTTGATGTCAGGAGTTCGAGACCAGCCTGGCCAACCTGGTGAAACTCCGTATCTGTGAAAATTATAAAAATTAGCCAGGTGTGGTAGCACACACCTGTAATCACAGATACTCAGGAGGCTACGGCAGGAGAATTGCTTGATCTGAGGAGGCAGAGGTTGCAGGTTGCAGTGAGCCCAGATCGTATCACTGCACTCCAGCCTGAGTGACAAAGTAAGACTCCATCTCATTAAAAAAAAAAAAAAAAATCGAAATGGCATGTTTTCTACATAAACTTAGCTCTTCTTCACATAATTTCTATTTGATGAATGATTTCTTCCTAAGCACTGTGGGCTAACTTGGCCCTAAGTGAGAGGTGACTAAGAAATCCCAGGAAAAACAATGCTGAGAGTTGTGTTGTTAGAAGAGCACATGAAAGCCAACCATGAATCTATGTCTGTGTTGCATTCATTTAGAGCAACGTTCAGTGTCATTCAGTGTACTGTGACAGTCACTAGACTTCAGTTCCGGAATATATAGTAATTATAACAACATATATATAGTGTTTTATAGTAATATTTGACAGCGAATTTATATTCAAAATTCCTCTGGTATTATGAGCTAAACTGTGCCCTCCCTAAAAAATGTATATGAAGTCCTAACCCCCAGTGCTTCAGAATGCGACTGTATGTATAGGTAGGGCATTTAAGGCAATCAAGGTAAAATGAGGTCATATGGGTGAGCCCTAATCTAATAAAGCCAATGTCTTTGTAAGGAAAGGAGTTGAGGACAAAGAGACACACAGAAGAAAGGCCATATGAAGACAGCAGAAGAACATGGCCATCTACAAGCCAGGGAGAGAGACTTCAGGATAAATCAACCCTGTTACACCTTGAGCTCAGACTTTAAGCCTCCAGAATTGTGAAAACATAAATTTCTGTTGTTTAAGCCAGCCAGTCTGTGGGACTTGTTATGGAAGCTCTAGAAAACTAATACATCTTGGCTTTTTATCTTGTTTTCAAAAGCCCTACAGTAGAATGAAAAAATAGGTTCAAAACTTTCTCCTCCTCAGACACTGAAGAGTCTTTTAAGAATTTGGGGCTGGCTTAGAGTTCTGAAATGAGAAGACATATGGCTGAATTTCATGGTATGTATTGTGTCCATACATAAAATATGGTGACATGTGAGAGTCTGAATCTCCATTTCCTCCTATATCTCCACAATGCGATGATAGAAATTTTTGGTGCCATAATATAGTATAATAGCCTCAAATTCATTTTCCTTTCATGCTTTTAGAATTCCATTTACCCAATGTATGTTACATGAATACTTACTTTCATGACCTAATCATAATTTATACAAAGTCTCTCCAAATAACCCACCCCGTACTTACCCATCTCCTATTACCTGGTGTCAGGAAAATTAAAACTCTCAACTATTTATTCTTTTATCCTATCATAATGGAAGCAAAACAGGCCGGAATGGCAAATACGTACAGCAACATTCATGTCTGTGTATGAAATGCTGAAACACTTTCTCCCTCTCTCCGTTTTCCTTTCTTCCCTGACCGAGTCAACTCGTAATGACCCTTCAGAGTTTAGTTCAAATTCAGCTTGCTTACAGCAGTCTCCCACAACTTCCCAAAGAGGTCAATCCCCCTTATTGGGCTCTGGTAACATTATGATATCCTGTAACTTTCCTTTATAGCCTTTTGAGGTTCTTAGAAATGCAGAATCTTATAGCTCACCCCAGATCAACTTTCACACCCACTCACCCTTCAGGATCCAAGCTCAATATAAACCCTTCCCCATCAAGCCTTCCTTGATTCTCCCATCTGGGCTCAGGGCTTCTCCTGTAGCTCTCTGCATCCATTTCTAGAAGTGCAGTCTGCACACTATGTTTTATTTACCTACTAGTGTACATCTACCTCCCTTATACAGAAACCTCCAGAGCAAGTACCATATCCTATCTATCTTTGTCAACACAACACAGAGTTTAAAAATCTGGTACATCACATGTACTGAAGAACTAATCTTCTAATGCTACGAAACTGGAAATGAAGAAGGATTCGCTGATTTTTAAGATCCTTTACAGTTCTAACATTGTATAAAGACATAATTCTAATGCTTCCATGAGATGCCACACTTTCCTCATGATTGAATCCAGTTTATATCTTTTAAAAACACAGAATGTGTCCAAGTCAGTCTGGGGATCCTGAGACACCAGGTTTCAAATTAGCTCCCCTGTGGTGCAAACACTGGAACACTCTGAATAGTAAGCTCTTAAAGTCCAGCATACATCTAAGAACCAGCTCTGGCTCCCTAAAATCCCAGTTTTACAAGACTGTAACACCTTAAATGTAATAAAGTCTACAAAAAGGGCATTCTGCCAGCACCTGGCCTAGGTTGGGGCCCCTTTAATAAGACTCAATCATTGGTTCAGCTCTGCTTTATGAGTTTCAATGTACAACTTAAAACAAAGCTCTGCCCTTTCCAAATCTGCTCTTTTTTCTGTATCCATACAGACATGTTTCTAAATCCATACAGTTATCTACTCTGTGTGTGAAAAAAACAAGAGAACTTTGCTCTTTTGCTCCCCATATGTTTTTCAAATTCATACTTTTGTCCTAGACTAAAGAATGACATCCCCTTTTCCCCAACCAATTGCCAGGTCGTCCTTGCAAAGTGAAGGCTTTTTTAGAGTTTTAAGGAAAACACTTGAGAGTTCACAGATTGAACATGGAGAATATACTTTCAAAACAATGGCATGGCTGCACATGCTGCATCATACCTCATCCCTAGGAACATCTGTAGTAAGATTTCTGAGGTCTGAACCAGGCTCAGAGAGCGTAATGCTATTTTTGTTTATTTAACAAAAACTTTCATATCACTTTCTATGTCTTAGGGCACTGTTCTATGCAATTTGCAATCAGTCATTCCTCATTTCCTCTTAACAACCCTATGAAATACACGCTGCTATTGTGAAGGTGAAGACACTGAGGCACAGAGAGATTAAATAACTTGTGCAAGGTCTCACAGATGGTAACTGGAGGCAACCCAACATGTAAAGGACAGGATGAGGTCCATGTTATAAGGAGAGAGAAAGAGAAAGGGAAAACACATGCCCAGATATAAATTTACAAACATTTTATTTCCCTGTACCTCATCATGTATGGTCTTAATCATAATTTTATGGCATGAGGAATGTATGCATTACTATATTTGTTCTTATAATTATTTGATACTCCCAAATACAGATTTTGTTTTCCATTAGCAAACTGGAGTTTTAACCAACCATGTTGCTTCTTGGGTACTGACTTTCTTTCTTTTTTTTTTTGAGACGGAGTCTCACTCTGTTGCCCAAGCTGGAGTGCAGCGGCACAATCTTGGCTCACTACAACCTCTGCCTCCTGGGTTCTAATGATTCTCCTACCTCAGCCTCCTGAGTAGCTGAGAGTACAGGTGTGTGCCACCATACCCTGCTAATTTTTGTATGTTTTAGTAGAAATGGGGTTTCACCATATTGAACAGGCTGGTCTCAAACTCCTGAACTAGTGATCCACCTGCCTCAGCCTCCCAAAGTGCTGTGATTATAAGCATTAGCCACCAAGCCCAGCCTGATTTTCTCCATTTTAATTTATCTCATTTGAGATCACCATCCCCATTGTTTTTAAGAAGACTTAGTATTGCAACCTCAAATACAAAATATAAAATTAAAAAATAGAAGAGTCTTATCAGGTAATTTCTGTATTTTGTAGTGAAAAGATTATTTCAAACATATAAAAACAACCACATACAGGAGTTTAGTATCTTCTCTTCACATTAGATTTGATCACTTAACTGTGTCTAACAGTTTTCTTGCATTTTCTTTAAAGTAGACAGTAACATGCAGTATTGTAAATAAACCGAAGTTTTCCTTTTATGTCTTCATACTTCCTTGGATTTTATGGTTTTTAACATGTGCAGACAGTTTCAATTAGTATTAGCTATAAGGTTCTGGATGGATTGATTTTGTATATTAATTTGAAATATTTTGAAGAGCAGAGGCCAGAAGGACATGAAAGAGAAGATTTTCAAGAGATAGGGGAAAAAATTATCCCTAAAAAAGCTATAGGCTGGGTGCAGTGACTCAAGCCTGTAATCCCAGCGCTTTGGGAGGCTGAGGAGGGTGGATCATGAGGTCAAGAGATCGAGACCATCCTGGTCAACATGGTGAAATCCCATCTCTACTAAAAATATATAAAATTAGCTGGGCATGGTGGTGCATACCTGTAATCCCAGCTACTCAGGAGACTGAAGCAGGAGAATTGCTTGAACCCAGGAGGCAGAGGTTGCGGTGAGCCGAGATCACACCATTGCACTCCAGCCTGGGAAACAAGAGGGAAACTCCACCTCAAAAAAAAAAAAAAGCTATAATGTCAATTCAGTTAACTGTGGTTAAAAAAAAAAAAAAGTTGAGAGAATGATCCAAGATGGCTGATCACTAACATCCCAGGATTGCAGCTCCCAGTGAAAGTGCAGAAAACGAGAGGACGCCACACTTTCAGACAAATTTTGGTCGCTCACAGAGCAGAAGATTCCCAGTGGAGGAGCCGCACGGGTCGCCAGCACGACTCTTATGGCCGGTGCAGCAGTTTTGCTGGCACCTCAGTGTGGCAGCTCTTGGTGCAGAGTAAACGGGACAGGTTCCCCTTCTGACTGAGGTTTGGAGCTCCGGAAAGGTAGAGTCGCCTATAACAGACTCAAGAAGGAAGCCAGACTGGAGATTACCAGGCAGAAAAGCACCGTCAGTCTTAACGCCACTGTTTTAGCTGGTGCAGTGGGTTGCTCATATTTTGGCCCTGGGAATTAACAACTTGGACGTCCACGCAGAGTACTAATTTGAAAGTTGGTAATTACAAAGATGACAGGTGGATAAATTTACAATGATGGGAATAAATCAGCATAAAAAGGCTGAGAATAATCAAAATCAGAATGCCTCTCCCTCTAAAGGAGATCACAGTTCCTCATCAACAAGGGAACAAGGCTTGATGGAGAACGAGTGCATCCCATTAACAGAATCAGGCTTCAGAAGATGGATAATATGTGAGTTAAAAGAACATGTTGTAGCCCAATGTAAAGAAACTAAGAACTTTAAAAAAAGGTTTGACGAAATCCTAATGAGAATAGACAACTTAGAGAAGAATATAAGTGAATTAATGGAACTGAAGAATACAATGCGGGAACTCCGAGAAGTATGCACAGGTTTAAACACTCGAATTGTTCAAGCAGAAGAAAGGATATCAGAGGTCTAAGTCCAACTTAACGAAATAAAACGTGAAGAAAAGATTAGAGAAAAAAGGATAAAAAGGAATGAGCAAAGTCTCCAAGAAATGTGGGACTATGTGAAAAGACCAAATTTACGTTTGATAGGTGTACCTGAATGCAACGGAGAGAATGAATCCAAGCTGGAAAATACCCTTCAGGATATTATTCAGGAAAATTTTCCTAAACTAGCAAAGCAGGACAATATTCAACCCCAGGTAATACAGAGAACACCACAAAGATATTCCTCAAGAAGAGCAACCCCAAGGCACATAATCGTTAGATTCACCAGAGTTGAAATGAAGGAGAAAATACTAAGGGCAGCCAGAGAGAAAGGTCAGGTTAATTACAAAGGGAAGCCTATCAGACTTACAGCAGATCTCTCAGCAGAAACTCTACAAAGCCAGAAGAGAGTGGGGGCCAATATTCAACATCCTCAAAGAACAGAACCTTCAGCCCAGAATTTCATATCCAGCCTAACTAAGCTTCACAACTGAAGGAAAAATAAAATCTTTTATGAACAAGCGAGTACTCAGAGATTTTATTACCACCAGGCCTGCTTTACAAGAGCTTCTGAAAGAAGCATTACACACAGAAAGAAACAACCAGTATTAGCCTTTCTAAAAATATACCAAAAAGTAAAGAGCATCAACATAAAAAAGAATTTACATCAATGAATAGATAAAACAGCCAGTTAACATCAAATGGCAGTAATCCTAAATTTAAATAGACTAAATCCCCCAATCAAAAGATACAGCCAAAATCCAATGGTATGCTACATCCAGACCCATTTCATATGCAAGGATACATAAAGACTCAAAACAAAGGGATGGAGAAAGATTTACCAACCAAATGGGGAGCAAAAATAAATAAATAAATAGCTAGCAGGAGATGCAATTCCCGTATCTGATAAAATAGATTTTAAAGCAACAAAGATAGAGTGGTAAAAGGATCAATGCAACAATAAGAGCTAACGATCCTAACACCCAGATACATAGAGACTTAGATTCAATGAGACAGAAAATTGATAAGGATATCAAGGACTTGAACTCAGATCCGGAACAAGTAAACTTAATAAATATTTATAGAGCTCTCCACTTCAAATACACAAAATATACATTCTTGTCAATACCACATCACACCTACTCATAGGTTTAAATGGAATATTGATTGGCCATTATTAATACCCATTTTTTTAGAATAAAGCAACATTTCCATTCTCTCTCCCTCTTTTTCTTCCTCTTTCTTCCTCTCCTTCACTCCTTTTTTTTTCTTTCCTTCTCTCAAAATAAAAAGTCCTAAAGTTGAAAACAAAAGCATTGCTGTCTCAATTTTCTATAAAAATATAACACATTAATTTATCAGGAAACATTTGAGAGCTATAAAGAATAGAGTTTACATATGAGTGAACTTTACACCTGTGTAGGGATCATTCATTTCACATTTACTGAGCACAAGAGCTCATAAAAATATATCGATATATTATTTAAATACCATTGTAAATTGATCATCATTCAAAATGTAGGCCTTGACAATTTTAAATGTTGTATTTCAATTGCTGTGGTTACAGATTCAAGTTATTATTAGGGTAGCTATCTTAAAAGTTCTTTATCTGGGTACATTGGTTTGTCCTCTAGACAACCAGGACATATGTTTTATACAACATGTCTAAAGCAACTGAGGAATATTAAATTCTACATGCTATGCCCATTTTCATTAAAAATACAAAATCAATTTAATCTCATGGAGGACATGGAAATCATATCACCTAACTTCCTAGTACACTATATTTGAAAACTGAGTTGCACAATCCTTATTCCTATTGATCTGACATTGACCAAGTCACCAGTCTGGTTTTTACAGATGGAACGTGCAGCTTGGAGAGCAAAAATCTCTTCAGTCAAATAACTGTTTAATCCTCAATGAGCCTATTATTTTCATAAAACAAAATAATCATGACATATGCATCAGGTGACTAGCATAGAATGGCCCCTTCACCTTTATCATCTTTTAAAATATTTTTCAAAATCATTTGTTTTAGAAGAAACTTGGTAAGCCTCATTTACTTCAAAGCTTATAGACTTAATAAAGCTGAGAAGTTAAAAATAACTGTGCTGATGACAACATAAAATACTACTAATGGCAAGAGCCAAACAAAGACTATTTGCATCATAAGCAGTAGATGTGCTCCCAAAGAAATGCAATACAAAATTAAAACCAAATTTTAGTGAGGGTCTGTGTGTATGTTTCAGTTTGAGTGAGGTGCATAAAAGAATAAGGCTCACAAACAGGTTTTAATTACACTGTAGAATTTTACAATTGGGTAAATTTAGTGTCAGTGCTGCAAAAGGTTGTGATTGAAAATTTTCCTGTGGAAGAAGAAATGTCACAGTATTTTGATAAGCGAGAGATGAACTTTTTTTCCCCTTGTGCCATCAGCAAGACGAAAAGAACAAAATGCATCATTTATAACCCACAGCTCGACCATTATCTCCTGGTGAGACACTTGTTTTAAACACACAAGAATCTTTTTTTCTCCCTCTACAAAGTCTAGAGCTCTCTGTGAGGCTCCTTCTCCCTTAGAGCCATAAAAGAAAGTTGACACTTGTGCAGCCAAAGTTTCTAGGCAACCACATAAGGGCACTCGTACACCCTCCAGGTCACAGCCAGTTCTGAAGTACAGAGGAAGCATATGAACAGCATATGTCTCTTTGATCACAGATATCATCTAAAACTGATGTGGAGAGAAAATCCTGTTCTGCACCAAAGGCTTCACAGACTCTTTTTCTGACTTCGCCCACAGAGTAAAGAAAGGGTACCTTGCTCAAATTATTGGCCTGAACATTTTTCAATGCTAAAATTGAATACTCTACGCGTGTGTGTGAGACACAAACACACACACACACACACACACGCGCGCGCGCGCGCACACACGTGAATGTTTTTATAATTTCCAGGGCCATGATAAATTAGATAAAGCAAAACAGAAAGGAGTGATAAGTATAATTTAGGCATCTTTCACTTATTTACTCATGCACTCTGTAAATGTTGATTGAGAAAAAAATTAGTACTAAGAATACCATTGAAAATCAAAGTCCTTCTTCTGATCTTACAGAATGTATGGTCATAAAAACCAACAATTATGATGACCTTAACCTATCAAGAAAAGGTAATATTTTGTCTAGCATTTAGTAGACTTTCCAGCATTAACATAGTTACAGCTCCCAAAAGCCCCTCTATTATGCAGTATAAGCACTTACCTATATATTGATTCTCAACAGAGTTGATACTTAACATCCAAGTGTTTAGAGGCTATGGGTATCTTCATATGTGATTTGACGCAGTAACTCTAGGTAGGTAGAACTTTGAATTGATGCAGTGAACAAAACAGATTTTAGAGACTTGCTCAGGGAACAATCTGGGGAGACGTCAGGACTTGCACATGGGCAGCTACAAATAATTCATGCAGTTTCACTGTGATTCTGTCACTATGTTCACCTTGTTCTCCTGGTGGCTTTTGACCATAGGGGGCCTGAACATCATTACTCTCAGTTGATGCTGAGGCTACACACACACAATCTACCACAAAAAATAAATTCCTAATACGTCAAACCATTTGTTGATCATCTCTTCTAAGTAATAAAGCAATTAAATCCTTGTGTTATTTTAGCATCACAGCTCCGCAAAGGTCAGTATCTGCAGAGGATTTCACCAACATAGTAACAACCACCACTGGCAGGGAGGTAGTGGGGTGCAGTAATTGTCAGATGCAACAGAGCAGAGAAGAAATAATTCTTTCTGAGGATTTACTTCAAAGCTCAGGATGCTGTGATTCATGATGTCTAAAAAGGCACAACCTTAGTATATTCCTGGTTGGGCACTCACTACATGCTGAAGATCCCACCATTGGTTGGGGGAGGGTTGGGGGTAACACAAGAGCAGGGAGAGCAATGTGGGTGCAAAATTGCTACCACAGTGGGAAGACAAGCTAGCGGTTTGGAAATCACTTGTCACCTTGTACTCTGGATCTACCTTTCTGCATTTCCTAATGGACACCAAGTGATATCAAGCTTATATTCTCTGGGGTACTGATATAAGTCTCACACAATAAGGATGTAAAAGTTTTATTAGCTCTTTTTGGTCAATGTTTGAAAAACCTTACTGAATACCCTTCTTCCAGAAAGAGTACCTAACATTCGTTGGCCATTTATTATGTACAAAGTACTGTACTAAATATTTTCATTTTATCAAAGCAAAAAAATCTGTAAGACAGGAAATTTTAAGCCCATTTCACAGATGAAAAAAAGGAATTAAAAATAATTTGCTCAAAGTCAGAGCCAGGGCTAGAGTAAGACACTAGATCTGGCATTTAATTCTATCAGACCATTAGGCTATATTTCCACGCATCTTATTTGCTGAGTGTCTAATGTATGATAGCCGCTGTGCTACAGAGAGAGGCAGTATCACTTCGGGGTTGAGAGCACAGACTTTGCAATGAAACCCAGTCAGTTTCACACAAACGCTTTCAACTTCCAAATGTGCACAGCTAAACAGAGCATACAAAATTTACAATATCAGACTGAAATAACAGTGTCTGAACTCTACACATAAATATATTTCCAATACTCATCTTAACAGAAGAATATGCAAACTCTGCTGATTTATAAATCACGTTCTAATGCTAATTTTCAAAAATGTATCGTATGTTCCCAGTAGTAAACAGTATTTAGTTCAATTAAATATGGAAAGTTAAAAGATGCTATTCTCCCAAACACCATTCCTCACTTTTCCTTTTAAATTTTCATTTAATACCTGTTTATAGTCTTATAAAAATAAACCAAAACATATATTTTTGAAAAGGGTAACTTTCGTTTTAAGCTTTCTTTATTTCACTTCTCTCACCAGAAGCCAGAGCTACTAACAATTTGAGGTCTCATATCATTTTATTTATTTCCAAATAGCAGGACAACTGACTAAATTACATTTGTTAAATAGTTCATTCTAATTTATTATTTCCATATGCATTTATTACACACTAAATACTTACATGTGCATGAAACAATATCTGGACGAATTCTGTACTACTCTTTAATTTGTTTTTTATACTATTATATAATCTAGTGACCTATATTATACTTAGGTAATAGGTGTTTATATCCATAGAAGGCAAGTTCTTCCTCATTTTTTTCCTCTACTTACTTCAAAGTTTTGGCTAGGTGTGGTGGTTCATGCCTGTAATCCCAGCACTTTGGAAAGCTGAAGCAGATGTATCACCTGAGGTCAGTAGTTCAAAACCAGCCTGACCAACATGGCAACACCTCAACTCTACTAAAAATACAAAATTAGCTGGACATGGTGGCACATGCCTATAATCCCAGCTGCTGGGGAGGCTGAGGCAGAAGAATCGCTGGAACCTAGGAGGTGGAGGTTGCAGTGAGCCGAGATTGCTCCACTGCACTCCAACCTGGGCAACAAGAGTGAAACTCCATGTCAAAAAAAAAAAAAAAAAAAGGAAGTTTCACATTGTATTATTATTCTTCCAATCCTTACCCTTAAACTTTTAAGTTCTATATTTTTTTCTACAATTCTCTATCAATTGTATGACTTAAATGCAATTCCTTTTATATTTACATAATTTATTAAAGCTATTAATTGCATACTGTGAGATAATGGACCCATCCCTCCCCGCTCAATATATTCCTCTAAGCTAAGAGTTTTACTGAAATATTCTTATCCTTCAAAGCAGTTTTTTTTTTTTTTCTTGAAAATATCTGGAGTTGTATTATTGGTTTTCTGCTTTTAGGAGTACAGTTCTATTTACTGTCTATCTTCTAGAAATTACTCACAGTGTCTAGATTTACTGATGGTCCTCTTTGCTGTTTTCCAGATCATCATGTGTGTATATGAAGGGGAGGTGGGCAAGTATGTACATGCCTGTGTGTATGTATGTGTGTGTGTGTGTGTGTGTGTGTATACACAAATTTTATAGGATTTCAGACAGCAAGTACTGTGGGCACATATGTTCAGTCTACTATCGTGAATCCTGATCCTTTTAGCTACATCAAATTTGTAACATATATGTAAATTTCTGGTCATCATTGTGAGCACAGTCATTTCCCAAACCACTCAGGATGGTCTTCAAAGTCTTCAGCAGTCAATTATTAGCTTATCTCAATACTTTAAGGCCCTAGCCCTCCCCATATGTCTCCCACCCTCTAAAATTGTCCATATATCTTTTTTCACTTTATTATCTAAACCTGGATACTTCTTCATATAATGAAATCTCTCTATCAATTACTCATACTTCAAAGTCCACCTCAAAAACCACCTATTCCAAAAAAAGCTTCCCCATATCCTTCCCACCTAGAAATAATCTCCACCCCAGTACATCACTGGAACACTTTGTTCCTCTACAACAATGCTTATCACAATCAACCATCTGCTACTATGCACGTGCCTATCTACCCAACTAGATTAATGCTGCCAGAGGAAAAGGATTATGTCATATATATGTATATAAATATGTGTGTGAGGGTATACTCACAATGTGTAACTTAATTAGGCTGAATTAAATTATATTTTTTTCTCTTAAATAGTGTTACAAAGTTTATCACTGGATTCTGCAACAAAGTAGAGATTTTGTCCTATTTTTTCCATGTTGTGCCTTCACATCCCATTGATATTAACCAGTAATTGACCTGCATGTTGAGCTTGTACATAGTACTTAAGAGGCTGTTGCCCAAATATATGCTAAATGTTGTCATGATTCCTTTACATACTGTATTTTTATATCAACTTAAATGTCTTTTAAGACAAATCTTTCTATCTTACTCGTTTTTGTTTTTTTTTCTGCATTAAGATAGGAACTGGCCTTAATGTACTTGAAAATGTTTGCCTTAAACAATGTCCTGCTGCCCTACATGCATTTAACACTTAAATATATCTATCTTTTTGATCCCTTTGATCAATCGAATAGTTATGTTCTTTATTTTTGTTCCCTTTGGTATAGTCTTCTACAATAACAGGATATTTCTGTTCCTAACAAAATAGCTTATCAAAGAATTCAGGTTATCAAAACAATTCTTTTAGTTAGAAAAGGAGAGTTAAAAACTACAGAATTTTAGGCCAGGACAAAGGTATTTTTCCTACAGGCATTCTCCTAATGAAGGTGGAATAAAGGTTACTATATAGCCATAGTAATTGCAAGGTAATAGTTTACTCAAAATATACAAAATCACATCTAAAGTTTCCTAAGCAAATCCTGAGGAACACATAAAAAGAAACCAAATTCCAGGCCATCAAAAGCAATGTTCAACATACTTGAGACCATTCATGATCAACCTCAGGAGCCCACACCATGCAGTCAAGTGTTCCTATATTGCATGTGTGATAATGCTTCCTGTATTATAATATGTATGTGAGCTCTGAATTCCAATTTCATAATAACTCAGAAACATCTGCATAATACCAATGTGTTCCACAACCTATTAACTGCATTATCTCCAGTCTGTGCCATGTAACACACAATGGAGGCAAACATGTGTATGCAAATCCAGGATTAGAGCAGTGTATATTCAAAAGTATCTTAAACTTCTTAAAATAATAATCTTTGGGAGGGTACTGTGGGATTATCTCAATTTTTTTTTTCTTTTTCCTAGGTATGAGATAATTTCTCATCATTATTCAAATAATTTGAAATTATATCTTTAATTTGAAACTGTAAATAATAATTCTTATTTTTGAACTATCACTGGTTTTCAAGCATTGAGCTAAGCATTTTACAGTACCTTATTTGATTCTCAAAAACATATAAAATTTCAGGTATGCTCTTCCTTCTCACTCACCCATTATATACCATAGCACAATAGCTTGAACACATGGGCTCCGGAAGTGGGTTTAAATCTCAGATTGGCCACTCAGTAGCTATATGACAGTAGACATGTTACTGAATTGTGTTTGGCCTCAGTTTTTTTTTTCCATGTATAAAATGGAGATATTATTTGTACACACCCCATGAAGATGCTGAGAGAACTAAATGATTTATTTATATTTGCTTTTTTTTTTTTGTAGGATGGTGTTATTTTCTGTCCAGGGTCTTACAAATGAAAAGAATCCTCTAAAAGTACATCGGAAGCACGTAATATATGTTGGCTATATTTATTATTCTTGTCTCCAAATCCTAAAGCAAAGTTCTCCTTAACTAATACATATCAAAACACTTACTTGTCCATTTATTATTTTTTCCTTAATGCCCTTAAATGTGGCACAACTGTCATCAGTGATATATCACATAGTAATCTACAACTTTCCTTAAAATTGTGGTCTATTTCAAACTCAAAAGAAGCCAACAGGGTCCATGTTCCAAAATGTAGAAGTCAAAAACAGTTTAGAGAATACTACAATGTCTTGCTTGTCTAGCACATATTTTTTCAAATGTATGTACTCTTCAACTAGGCTTTCATATTTTCCTTCACAACAATTATATTTCAAAGAGCTTGTTGCCACTGAAAACACCTCCTTTCAGGCCAACTCCTCCTATTTTTCTTCTCTGCTTATAGCAGTTGTGTGGCTGTAATAGCACAAAGGAATCTGCATGATTTCAGAGCATGACTCATTTCCAGCAAATCAACACACACATTCTCAATTTTTCATGCATGAGAGATGTGTAAAACTATAAAAATGTTTGGACATTTGAGAAGACTAAATCAACAGAGAGTAAGCGTTTTATCAAATCTACAAGTGAAATTAAACTTTAATTTGAATAAATAAACTGTACCATGAAAGACGAGTTGCTATCCATCTGAGCTAAAATGATGAAGTATAATTGTATCTATGTTAATAGATCCACCAAACACAAGGAAATTGCAGCAGAGACTCCTGTATGAACATGCTGATGATTCACAGGTGTGTAGGCATGGTTTGTAAACACAGATGGAAAGGGTGACAAATATATGAATATATGAGTTACTACTGTGGTCTGCCTCTCTTCAAAGGTGGCATTTATTTTTCCTAATCCTTAGGTAATTTCAAAAAAGGTGTCTATGAGATAGCAATGATAATATCCAATTTCAAAGTGCCTCTGACTGAATCAACTGAGATAAAATCAACTTAGTCACAAAATTTGCAGAGGAAAATATTATCCATGCTATGGTAATAGAGTAAACATTGGCCAGTTCTAAAAAAAAAAAGGCACACAATGATCAAGGATATTGGTTGTTTGCTAAGAGAATGGATCTTTTGTTTCTTTGAGACAGGGTCTCCCTCTGTCACCCAGGCTAGAATGCAGTGGCATGAACATGGCTCATTGCAGCCTGGACCTCCTGGGCTCATGTGATCCTCCAGGCTCAGCCTCACAAGTAGCTGGGATTATAGCCACCTGCCACCACACCCAACTAGCTGTGTGTGTGTGTGCGCGTGCGCGTGCACATGTGTAATGTAGACAGGGTCTCACTATGTTGCCCAGGCTGGTCTCAAACTCCTGCCCTCAAGTGATCCTCTTACCCTGGTCTGCCAAAGTGCTCAAACTCCTGCCCTCAAGTGATCCTCCTACCTTGGTCTGCCATAGTGCTGGGATTACAGGCATGAGCCACTGCATCCAGGCAAGAGTAGTTCTTAAGTATTCTTACCATACACACACAAAAAGATAAATATGTGAGGTGATAGATACATTAATTAAACGTTGATAATCATTTCACAGCATTTATACATATCAAAACACCATGCTGTCCACTGTAAATGCATATAATTTTTATTTGTCAATTATATCTCGATAAAGCTGTGAAAATTACTTTTAAACTTTTTATATCACTTTTAAGAGTAACAGCATGTATCCTGAGTATATTTGCACATGACATCAGAACCCCTCTTGCCAAATACTTCATTCACTGAAGCAAAATGTCTCCATTAAAATATTTTGTTACTTAAGATTCAATCACTGCTATCCTTAACAATAGTAATAATAGTTATAAACCCTGCTTCCATTTATTGTAAATATTGGAACATACTTAATCCTCTATTCCATATTCTTTATTCTTCAGTAAATCTGAAGTGTAGGGAGGGGGTCCATAAAACTTGTTTTAAGAAGCAAAAGGAAAAAGGTCAACAAGTAAGTGAAAGTTATTCAGACGATGAACAGAAGATTATTTTCATTTTTAAGACCCTGGACAGAAAATAACACTGCAGTTGGAGCTAGAGCTAACGAAGCAAAAAACATGAGTTGGCATTTTTACTTTATCACTGGCTAATTGTGAGGCCTCACTTTCTTTTCCTGGAAAGTGGGGATAGTATTAGTGCCTATTTCACAGGCTTGTGGCAGAAATTATAGATAATACTCTGGAATCGTGCTGGATGCACAGTCTGCTTTGGACAAATTTTAACATTGATATCTACCCATGATATAATTACCATATTAGACATACAGAGCAGCAAACCTTGCCAAAAAAAGAAAAGGGAAAGAATTAGTCCAGTAGCACTATTCCAGGTACTGTAAATTATTCATTTCATCATTATAAACATCCGAATACATGGCCACATTAAGGACTGCCTGAGACATCAGAAATGTGTTTTTCCTAAATAATGCCCAATTTCAACTATAAATAGACCAACCTTCTTGAAGATTAAAAATAGAAGTATTCAAAAAATAAATACCACTATTCAGGGTTATCTAAAAGTATATTTAGATAAGAACATCATTTTCAAATACTAAATATCCCCAAATATATTTATAACATTGCTTGCATTCCGTTTAATAATTAATTTCAGGAGGAAACCAATGCATTCCCATAGTCCGTTCTTCCTTCGCTTCCCATGAGTGTACAATTTCTATATGGCTTAAGAAAAATTGATTGCCTGCTATCTCAAGGGGGTAACGGATAGGACACAACTAAGACTATTCAGTTTATTCTTTCTTGCCAGGCACGGTGGCTCATGCCTGTAATCCCAGCACTTTAAGAGGCCAAACCAGGCGGATCATCTGAGGTCAGAAGTTCAAGACCAGCCTGGGCAATATGGTGAAACCCTGTCTCCAGTAAAAATACAAAAATTAGCCAGGTGTGGTGATGAGCACCTGTGATCACAGCTACTTGGGATGCTGAGGCAGGAGAATTGCTTGGACCCTGGGAACCGGGAGGCAGAATTTACAGTGAGCCAAGATCATGCCACTGCCCTCCTGCCTGGGCAACGAGAGCAAAACTCCCACTCAAAAAAAAAAAAAAAAGTTTATTCATTCCTCCACAATGACTGGTTCAGGAAGTGAACATGCAATTCAAGCCAGAGCAGAGTTAATGCTTAGATTTTCTTTAAAACTGCCTAGACAGAAGAGCTCCCCTGCTCCCCAGTGTATGTGTGTTTAGTCCATGAGAGCAACTAGCCTAAGAATAAGGCTAAAGCTCAAAGTATGGCAGAGCCAGGAGACAGCAAAGAATCACAGACCGCACACTGAGGGGCATCATAACCCTTTGCCATTTGTACTCTTGTAAACCATAACTATTACTATCTTTATTTTATTCATATTAGGATTTGTTATTTGTTAACAAAGTTTATAATAATACAAGAACGCAGGGTAGGCACTAAAGATCTTGGCCTAGGAATCTAAAGCAAAGCAGAACAAAAAGGAGTGGCTTAAAAAATAAGATATTGAGTGAGTAGACAGATGTTCCCTGGAGCTTTTAATCTTCTTGCTATTCATAGTGAAGATCAAATGAGAAATTACAGGCAAATGAGAAACACAGTGCCTGGCACATAGCACACATTAAACACTGGATCCTCTTATTTATACCTATCTTCTCGTCCTCTTGAAGAAAGATGGAAAGCACATTAGTATTAAGCATTTCCAATAACCACAAGTAATATTTGCATGAGACAAAACTGAATTTACTAAACTTTATCCTAACATATCTTCCCATTTGAGATTAATAAACAGTTAATTACATTTGGCACTTCAATACTTCCAATAACTTTGTAACTTTTCTTGTAACATGAAGTTCAAGAGATTTTGTTTAGTGTACATCCTCTTCTCTCTCAGCACTTGCCTTCCAGTGCCTTTAAAGATTCCCGAGTTACTGAGGAGGCTAATGTTACCCCTTGTCCTTCAAACATTCATTCACACTAACAGTTCAGTAAGTCAGTTCACAGCCTTAATTCTTATGTACCTCTAACAGAAAGCCAGATGAAGGATTAACTCTAATGCATTCATTCATATGGATACTGATTAAGAGCCTACTATGTACAGGCTCTATATTAAGCTCACTGAGCACAACCAGAAACAAACAAACAAAAAAGCCTTGAGTCTAGTGAAAAAGACAAGCAAAATTCAAACATTCATACAGAAAGACATAAACTGCAATTGTGACAAGTGCTATAAAGAAGAGCACAGGTAGGATGAAAGCTCCTAATATGGAGACCCTCAGGGAGGTTACAGGAGACATCCCGGGGGAGTTGATAATTGGTCTGAGGCTCAGAAGAGAGGTGAGAGAAGAGTGCGCTTCTGGCAGAGGCAACAATTGCTATGGCAAGGAAAAGCAATGCACTGTTTATAGTAAGGCTTCTCAAAAAAACCAACACAGCTGGGTGTGAGACTGGAGATTGTGAAGAATCCATACTGTTCATCCAGTCACAATATACCCTAGACATCCATACAGCTGGGCTACAAGTGGGGCTGATGCTAGATACACCAAGGTTATATGTATAAATCAAAAACTGTAATTTATCAGCTAAATCTCCATCAGAGAGTGAATGATGTATTTTAAGGCATATCTGGCTTTCTTATTAAAAAAAAAAAAAACTCAGCTGGGCACAGTGGCTCATGCCTGTAATCCCAGCACTTTGGAAGCCCAAGGCAGGTGGATAGTTTGAGGTCAGGAGTTCGAGACCAGCCTTACCAACATAGTGAAACCCCATCTCTACTAAAAATACAAAACTTAGCCAGGCATGGTGGTGGACAGCTGTAATTCCAGCTACTCAGGAGGCTGAGGCAGGAGAATCACTTGAACCAGGGAGGTGGAGTTGTAGCAAGCTGAGATCATGCCACTGCACTCCAGCCTGGGCCACAAAGTGAGACTTCATCTCAGGAAAAAAAAAAAAAAAAAAGACACTCCAGACCTACTAATTTCAAATCCTTGTGAGTATAATCCAAAAAATCCATGTTTTTAACTACCTCTCAAGGTGAGGCTTATACACTCTGCCGATTGAGAACGAGTGATTTCAGCAAGATTACTCCCTGAAGTGAAAGATGTATTCCACCCTTAGAAAATCCTTCAAATAAATCAATCTGTACATTAATGAAATAGAATGTTAGCACCCTATAAAGATGTTATATATTATAAACAAATACAATGCCTTTTTAAAAGCATAGATCTCATCCTTCATAATTAAAAATATAACTTCAAAAAAGGTTTCATAAATATTGATTCAAATATTTGAAGAATGCAGACACAAAGAAAAATGTAAATGTACACCCTCCATCTTTCATAAGAGTGCTAATAGCACAAATTAAAGAGGGATTCTGTCTGGAGTAGATGTGCTTTTTATAAAGTAATCTGGAGACTCAAACAATAGAACACCTCTCCAGTTTGCCTTATTCTACATTTCTACATCTAGGATACTAACTACTGATGTGATGATGTACATGAGATCGGAAAGAAAGGAACTTTTCCCCCATTAACTCCTTATATAGACCTTAAAAAATAGGCATCGCTTTGGATCAGATACCTTTATCAATTTGGACAGAGAATGTCTAAATCATTGTTATCTGCAAATGATTCATGAGTGCAGATATTTCACTACCTGAGGATTTTAGTGAAACCATAAATATAAGAAGAAAGAAGCTGGAATTCATAAATGGCCTTAAAAATATCTAGTGTAGGAAATTATGTCCAATCAAAAGAAAAATGTGATTTCCTAGATCTGACTCATGCTGTCTATTTCTAGAAGAAGTCTTCCTTATTTATCTGCTATTTTGCATATTGGGCCCACCATTCCACAACAATAAACACAAGAGCTGAAGAGCCCACTGAAATTCACTCATTGTGAAAGCAGTTTTTCATATAAATGTAAATCATTGATTACGTAGAGTTAACACTGAAAACAAACTAGCATAATGGTACCTTTAAAGATTCACAAAGTCATGACTTAACAAGGGAAAACTAAAGCTATTTCTACATTTAAAAAGTGAAAACAAAAATTTTGAAACATAAACTTACACACACATATACATACAAGTATTTCTGGCAAATGATATGTAAGGTAATACAAAAATCTCCAAGTACTATCTTTCCTATTCAAATTCCCAAAGTAAAAGCAACCCACTGCCTTCTTATACCAAAGATACAGTTATTTGACCAATTGATTTACAGAAAAACAAACAATATCCTCCTCTGACATTTATAAAGTTAAGCATACATATTAAATCATTGTAATTTTTAACAGCTTATTTCTCTTTCTGCAATACTTTTTGAGGCACATCCAACCTTTACCATAAATAAAACCTCTAGAGTCCATCCATTAATCAAAGACCACTAAAAGCTAGCATAAAAAGGAAAATGTATACCACGTGGTTGGCTATTAAATACCTAGTGATAAAAAATGCATAAAACTGATCTTTTGCATTATGAATACTACATCCACTATCCATAGACTGTTTTCCTCATAGCATGTATGATGTTTAACGTTTTACAAAAGAATACAGCATTAAATCCTAACAAGTCTGTTGGGCGAACTAATTATTATTTCCATTTCATAGTAGAGAAAATTGAGACCCAAGATCAACTGGTTTATAAGTGTCAAAGCTGTGATATGGCCCATGATAATCTGATTTCAAAACCTATGCTCTTCACAAGTAAACAATGAAAATTATATTTTTCTAAATAGCCCAAACATTTAGTCTAAATAGGACTCCCAATGTCTTAAGCTCATTTTAAGAATATACATTTGTGATGCCTTTTTTTCTTTTCTTTTTCTTTCCTTCCTTTTTTTTTTTTTTTTTTTTTTGAGATGGAGTCTTGCTTGTGGCCCAGGCAGGAGTGTAGTGGGATGATCTCAGCTCACTGCCTGCTTCCCAGGTTCAAGTGATTCTCTGCCTCAGCCCCTTGAGTAGCTGGGATTACAGGCATGTGCCAGCACAACTGGCTAATTTTCATATTTTTAGTAGAGATGGGGTTTCACCATGTTGGTCAGGCTGGTCTTGAACTCCTGAACCTCAAGTGATCCACCCACCTCAGCCTCCCAAAGTGCTGGGATTACAGGCGTGAACCACCAAGTCTGACCTGTGGTGCCTTTTATAAGGAAAGTTCACTCTTGAGTGCCATAACTATTGGCTTACTGGTTTGGGACTACTGGTTTCGTCGGAACTGACCAAGAGATTTCTGTAATCAAGAGTATGCAGCAGTGGTAGCTAAAGGCTCAGGGTATAATTTTGTGACTTCAAAAGAAAGGCTTTTTCCTCTAAAAGAAATTACTAGTTTACATTAGATCATTTGGCTTTTTGGTACTAAACTCTTACCACTGAAACAATTCATCCAATACAATTCAAATAAATGTTAATATCAGATCAGCAAAGCGAGGAGTTTAGAAAGTGTCTAAATTGAACACTTCTGTCCACTTAACAAACAGAGTTCTCCAGAGTTAACATAAAGCAAAGGTTTATGACAATCAGTGCCATAATTTGGGTTGGTTCTGGCCATGGGCCCCCATCTAGGCGAAGAACTGAGAAACGAACATCCACCTCCCAACTAAGCAAGTGGAGTTGTTTTGCCTTTATGTTTTGAAACCTGCTAAAATGCAAATAGGCAGGAAAGAGAGAACAACTTATACATTGTCAGTTATTTACCACTCAGTGTGGACAGGCTGATTGAAATCTTTCCTGGGAGAAGATTTGTCTATAAAATAGAAAGTCAAGGAAAGGTGGAAACATTTGCACCTGGCAGAGCAAGGAACTCGTAGAAGTGTAAGCTGCTGAAGGATGAGGGAATTGGAGAGCATCACCAATAAAGACATCCAACATGCCCAGCTGGACATGACCAGCCATTTGAAGGCCATTCTTGTTCAGCGGGAAGATTTAGTGGCTGGTCCAGAGACAGCATTCCTGAGAGCTACCAGCAGGCTTGAATCAGGGGTGCTGTACTGTCTGCAGACCTGTTGTCTTCAACACTAAGCAATTAATTGCCTGTGAGACTGACCACAGATACCCAAGCACTTTGAAGTGAATACATGAAACCTGATGAAAAGAGTAAAATTTCGAAGACTTTCCCAATCCTCCTCTTTTAGAGACACTCCTTGTAGAATATGAAGTGATGAGCATTCCTGAGGCTTCAGGGAGCAGACTCAGTCCCTTATGTCCCCACCCTAGTGCCTGAGTACAATCCAGTTCCTCCTAACCAACAGCTTGATTATTATGCTGTCACTGGAAGCAGTGTTTGAAACAACTGTTGACTTCAATAATCTATAAATTCTTGTCAGAGGTGTTTTGCAACCTCTCCACAAGAATTGGAAAGTAATTCCAATCACCTTAAATCATGTCATTTTACCCAGAGACCTTTACTGTGAATGAGGGAAGGGGGAGATCAGAAGCAGAGAGATAAAATAGCTATTGCATATTTTAACCATAATCAATCACTTTATTTCATGACTGAGTGGTGTTTGCTATCATTTCATTATAGTGAATCATCTCCTGGATAAAATTCCAAATTGAAGCAATTCCTTGGAAAGAAAAAAAAATAATAAGCACAGCCCCCTGCCCTGATATTTCTAAATAGTCCAATGAACAGAGTCACAAGTAGTGTTTCCCAGCAATAAAGTTGTTCTTGCTTTTCTCGGATTTTTTAAATGTAAATTGTTCAAAAACTATTTTAAACCCAGAGTTCACATAGAGAGTGAGGTGACTCGGCTCTTTAACAGTCTCCAGAACCATCTATTTAGACATAGAAGCTGCAATTATGGTTCTACTGTAGCAAAGGAAAAAGAAGGATAAGCCTACATAAAGGATATGAACAGCTCAATATTAAATGTTGGGAAAACTATAGTTGAACTAGAACTGGTTAATATCCATTATTGCCTTGGAAGTAGGTGAAGGAGGTGTTTCAAATCACTATATATATATACCCACATATATATTTTACATTCATATGTATTTCAAATCACTATTTTATATATAATACATATTAATATATAATATTATATATATAAAATAGTGATTGACATTATATATATGTAAAATAGTGATTTGAAATACCTCCTTCACTAGTTATATACACATAAAATATATAGATGACCACAAAATACAAGAATATAAAATTTCTGGGGAATATATCTGCTAATTGTATCAGTGTGATACAGATTTTAATTGCCTACTTTATTTTAAATATGTCCTATCTGAAAAACAAATCCTTGTGTTTTATCTTCTGCATAAAAATATCACAAAATAGCATTAACTTTATTTTAGCAGTAGCAATGATACTAATATTTTTAAAATATCTGTGAAACAGATCATAACTATTTCTCTTCCTTAAATGACTCCTAGGTTAAAAAATAATAAAAAGTGAGAAGAGAACAGAAAAAAGGATAATGTAAAGTTCAGCCATCAAAAATGGCTTCATTAAGATCCTTAATGAAGCTCATGGGAGCCATTTATTGACTCCTCAACTATTAAGATGGAACATTATTACTACTTTAATAGTATTTCCATTTTCATTTAGGAAATAACTAATCAAGGGATCAATGTACCAGAGACTTTATTTTCTTTCCCTTGGGTCACTGCAAGTACATTTTTTAAAATGCAAAAAAACATTAAGAGCAATTCCCCCTGGCACCACATCGCATGAACAATTTAAAGAAATAACAAGAAGGGTGAAAGGTCAACAGCTACTGATCTAAGCACTGTTATAAAACAAATGGAAGTCGGTGAGTGGAAAGTCTCTCTTTCTGGGAGAGGGAAAGGATCCCTTTCACTGCAGGGAAGCTTCCCCTCCATGGTATGCAAAGTGCCTCCACCCTGACCTGCTGTCAACCTGTAAAACATTTCTATTTCTCAAACTCACTTAGAATGCAAACTACTGTTTTCCTGGTAGTTCTCACAGCTCTGCTTCCTTTGAGGTACAGATGTGTAGCCACAGAACCCAATCAGATAACACCTATTTACATATTTATAAAGTCTCCTGTAAAATCTCCTATCAATTGTTGCTGCTATATATAGGCCTTTCAAAGTATCTTGTGGGCCCGGCGCTCTACTGCACCGCTCCCTTCAGGAACCTGATATATCACATAATGTGATTTCAATGTAAATGGGGCCCATCACACAATCACACCACTTCACAAACTCTTTTCTGCTGGGGTAGCTTAAATCTAAACACACTCAAGCAGTTTGCTGCACTGGAGCAAGATTTCTTCCACATTAAAAAAAAATTTTTTTTTTTTTTTTTTAAATCCAAAATCCAACACAACAATGTGAGGAGAAAAAAAAAAATCTGAACGTTTTCTGCAGAAAGATGGGCCGTCTCCAAATCCTTGTGCCCTATCAGACAAATTAAAGTAAATCAAGCATGAAATGAAGCCGAAGAGCCCCGAGATAAGGCTCCTTTAAGTCGTTTACAGATTAGGGTAGAAGAGGTGCATCTGGTCTCTGGCAGCAAAGGAGACCAGTTTCTCCGCTCACAATAGCAGCCTGTGTATAGGATTACCTTACCTTGTCACTGACAAGGAGGAGACGCCTGCAAGATGTCTCTAACTAACTTCCTAATGTTGCTGGTTAAGGTCTCTTATTAAAGTATTAATTGTTTTGAGAGAAATACTTGATAAAACAAAACAACACCCCCATTTCCCCCCTCCAAAAAAAAAAAAATCCCACAGACTGATTTATGAACTGGTCAGAAGCTGATAAACTGGGGAGGTTGGGGGCAGGGGTCTGCTACCAGCAGATGAGCCTCTTCTCTTAATCAGGCAGGATTCTTCTGCTAGAGACAGAAGCTGATAAGTTTCCAGCAGGAATTAGTGACACGGCCAGGAAACTGTGTTCCTGGTGGGACTGGTACTCTAGCAGCTGCCAGAGGGACTTCTCTTGTTATCAGATGGGATTTTGCTGCTGTAAATGGTGAGGTATTCTCCAAAAGAAACTGGACAGTCTCTCAAAATGTTATGTGATTAATTGTTAAATTGTAATAATAGGTGGGTGTAAGATTTTCTTGGAAGCATCTGGAATTCTGAAGCTTCTCAGTGAAGAGCTTTTCTTTTCTTGGCACTCATAGCAGCCTGGAAACTCCCCCTTCTTTCCTTCCTTGACAAATAACTTTTTCTTCTCCAATAAATTTTATTTATACCTTGTTTCTATCTAAGGAAATTCTTAATTTTCCACCACAGCTGAAAGACTGCCACCAGCCTAACACACTCAATGGTTTCAATGACTCTCAACTCCATCCTACCTCAGTTTTCTGATTATATAGGGTGGTGGTGATGGAGGGAGTAGTGGGGTTACTGTTTTCTCCTCTCCGTGGGTACCAGCACAACTTTTCCCCTAAACTAAATAAGACAGTCATGCTATTGGTTCGGTCTTCTTTGCACACTGTCCTCAAAGCACCTGAGAATGAAACAGTATAATTCTATTAGAGCATAAGCATTACACTCTATTCCAACAGAAGCTACTTCAATGTGCCTGAGGGTATATGACATTCATATTGCTCTTTACAGTTTATAATGTTTTACAATTTGTATTTTCACATACAACACTTTGAGATAGGTAATATTTTCACAAAATTATGATGATAAAGTGAGGCTCAACTGGATTAAGTGATTTGCCCATAATCATTACATGCGAAGTCTAGACACATAACCAAACACTACCTTCCTTCCCAATATATAAAATTGCATAATGATAATTATCTCATGTTTGAATAAAAGAATTCACAAAGAAGTTCTCACATTGTTAGCTGATAGACACAGGTACTCACCCCTAATGTGCGATCACTCTTAGTTTCTGATTTGTGTGGTCTGCAGCATTGAGAGACACATGACATGTATTAAAACATATATATGAACGCAGGTAGATATGCTTTCATCTTAGATAACTGTATTCAGAATCTTCAGGTTAACATTATAAAATCAGCTTATTAATAACAAAACAGTTGTTTGCATTTAAACATGGCCTTGGTCTGACTCTCCTGGATCCATCTCCACGTTTCCAAAATTATCTCTTACTATGCTTTTCAAGGGATCTACTTTCAACCCTGTTAATGATTTTACTTCCTTTATTTTTGTATTTAGATACTTATGGGAAAATAAGTGAATACATCTTTTGCAGATAATGTTTCCTATAAGTAAAAAAAAAAAACAAAAAAAAAAACAGTAAATGCAACGTTAGTTAATGTTATTTTCCCAATTTCCATTCTAATAGCAATAGACAATAGAACAAAATACTGTATTCCCGATGGAAGGTGTCTTTGAGAGAGATTTATTAGCTGGAAAAGTAAAAGTTTCAAGTATAAAGTAAATTTTAAAAATAGCATATTTAGTTTTTTTTTTTTTTTTTTTTTTTTGAGACAGAGTTTCGCTCTTGTTACCCCGGCTGGAGTGCAATGGCGCGATCTCGGCTCACCGCAACCTCTGCCCCCTGGGTTCAGGCAATTCTCCTGCCTCAGCCTCCTGAGTAGCTGGGATTACAGGCACACGCCACCGTGCCCAGCTAATTTTTTGTAATTTTTAGTAGAGACGGGGTTTCACCATGTTGACCAGGATGGTCTTGATCTGCCGACCTCGTGATCCACCCGCCTCGGCCTCCCAAAGTGCTGGGATTACAGGCTTGAGCCACCGCGCCCGGCCCATATTTAGTTTTTAAAAAATAATCTGAATTAGAAGATTCTACCTCCTGAAGAAAACAATTTAGAGTCACATGTTACAAAGCACTTGGAAAAGAACTCCAAATAGTAAACTCTGTGCATGTGCATATAGATGAAAACTTGATGAAATTCGTATGTTCAAAACATTTATGAATATGTCTGTAATTATTTTCAGTGGAGAAGGCTGAGCATAATCCTTCGCTCAGAACAGAATTGATATATTTACAAATCTGTGACCAAATGATGATATCTAACAAGTGCTCACTGCTCACTGCTCCAAAATAATAAACTATCTTAAATTATGCCAAAAAAGATAAGAGACATGCTTTATTTTCCTATTTCTTAATACTGTGAGGAGGTGACATTTATTCATAATATTTACAGTGCTTCTTTACACTTGACTTTGGGGAAGGCACTTTTTTTGCTTCTTCATTCTGTATGATTTGGAAACAGATTTATTCCTGCTTTAAAAATATCATTGTTAAAGAAAGAGTTACAATATATTATTCCTCCATAAAATATTTCTGTCAAACACAGGCTAAAATATTCTTCAAACATTTTATGTCATATTTTATCATTACTGGAATTTGAAACTAAAATTTCTTTATACAATAGGCATAAAATGAATTTATGGTGTGGCATTTTATTGCCTTTTGTGTATAAATTGGCTATATATATCTCATTGATTACCAGTGATTAATCATTAGCTTAACCATTACAAATTTTCTTAAAGGAGTAGTAATAATGTTTGAAATATAGCAGAACACTTGATCTTTCTTACATGGTTTTTAGTGAGGTAATATAGCATTTAACTAATTATAGAAACAGTAAAAGCCAAATACTATATTTCTATTTTACTGACTTTATTAGAATGTCAACAAAAAAAAAGTATGTTTTAATATGCTGGTTTGGGAGCTATTTTCCAGTGTAAGTTAAATATGTCCTAAGACAAACGTTATTTTGAGTTTTTATCTACGTAGTGAATGAATAAAGAAATAAACTAAATGATTAACACATTCCCATACATGCTGTGTGTGTGTTTCTCTAAACCTAAATCAACGTGACTGAAAGTTGCAGTTCTTAAACTTCCTATTACTGGTCTTTCTACATTAACAAAGTGCTATTTATATTATTAGTACCAGTAGTACTTGTATCCATTTATAGATGATTTACTGTGTGTGCACTTTGATTATAGCAACTTTGCTTCTTAAATTACATCTTTTAATTCTCATAGCAGCTAACCTTGCAGAATAGATATAATTTCTTTCATTTTACAGCTGAAAATCTAAGGCTCAGAGAGCTGAAATAATGATCAAGAGTCAGGATTCACACCTAGGTCTGTATTCCAAAGCCCTGTAATTTTCCGTGTGCCTTGCAACCTAGAGTCCGTTCATAATACAAATTAGACTGGCATTTTTATGTATAGTCAAATATGTTTGTTTCAGAAAAAACTGGTAATCATTATTAATAACTTTTTCCTTTTTGAAATTTTAATTGTAGATTAATTCATCAATAAGAAAACACTATTCTCACAATAATTTATGGGAAATACAATTAGGTACTATAAACTTGTTCTCTCTCAATTTTTCCCTTCCCTAGGAACCCAAGTAAACTTAATAAACCTCAGGACTCAACAAGGCCTGTTAACATAAGCATGTCTTTTTCTAATTAGAAATCATTATTATATGGTGTCAAAACACGGTTGCCAAATACAAGTTAATGTGCTAAATCTACACATTGATCTTCAAGTAGTCACTAACTTTGCATTTTCACAACATTCCTTATTTCCTGGATGTTATGGCCACATCTATTAAACTTACAGTGTTTTCACACAGGCTAGGAACTGAAAACTTATCATGGAAGTCAAACTAAAAAGCGCGATGGCCTGCCTTATTTAATGACATCCAATTTAAGAAGGCTGTTGAAGTTCTGATGCCATCACTTCTGCGATTTCTCTTTGAAGAGTTTCTTAAATTGAGGAAGTGTAATTTTTTGACACATCACTAGGAAGTTCCAAATCATGTGAGGGACATGGAGCCAAGATTTGTCATACTTGTTAATAGTGATGGCAGCATTCATCTAGCTTAAAACCTCTTCCACTTCTCCTCTGTTCCTGCTGCTGCTTATCAACTCTCAGTCAACCATATTCTCCGAGCAATCTTGTGTTCCCTAGACTAAATAAAGACAAGATGATAATATCCTCTTCTGTCTTCCTGTATGCAATTAAGAGGGATGAAATGGGCAGTGCTCTTGGCAGGAATTCTCAGGGAGTTGTGGAAGAAAAATGTTTAAGAACCACTCCCTTGGATTTAATCCTAGGGGAGTTATCTCTACGAAAGCCCTGTTCCTTCCTTCTTGACAGTCCACAGAATACAAACATTTAAAAAATAAGGGCAGCTCCAACCAACTATCTGCAGGGGAATGTTATTCATGAAATCATGGGGTTCAAATAGTGCCACAAAACAGAATGGATACCCAGCAGAGACTGAAGGATTAATAAGCCTTGAAATTCTTCTACTGCGAACCAAGGAATCAAGTTCAATACTCAATCACTTCAAATTGTTTTCTAGGTCATCATTAAGGTGAGTTATAATAAAAACACATTTCCTCATTTACCGCATACCTTTTCTATTGAAATAGCTTTACAGAAGGCATTATAAATGTGAGTAAACCGTACCCTCCTTAAGGGTGCTTGGAACTCCGTGCTAATAGTCTTTATTATTTTCTCTCTACAAATACATTAAAGTATGTTAAGCCTTCATGGCACACGCCTGTTAATTCATAAATAATATCCCCACAAAACCCTGCTCACAGATACCAAATATGGCTCACTGATATTTTGGAGTCTGTTTCCAATGCATAGAGCCAGGCCAATCTTTTTTCCTATCTTTTATCTGTCTTATTCCCATGGTCTTTATCTTTTTTTCCATGGACTATTTTCCCGAAATGTCAAAATTGTTTGGATATTTATTCTTATCTACATAGTTAACAAATTTTATTATTGCTCACCAGCATAGGGTGTGTAAACTAAATGTTCTCAAATCTACAATCTAGGTCAGGATAAAGGTGGTCCATTCAGTTATTTCTGGATCACTACATATCAACATTCCTTCCTGCTTAATATAAAAGCCCTCTTCTACCCTCTTTGAGTCGTTCCTGTTAGGTGTGGTTGCTACAGAGTTTATGAATATAATTCATTTCCAGGGAGCCTATCAGAATACCAATAGTTACCTGATACCACTTACACACCCTAAAACAACAGTTAAGACTGAATGATAATTAGCAAAATTGATAGCTTTATTTTCTTGTTATTCAGTCCCTGTACTGTAACCTTTTAGATGTGCTCATAAGACGCCAGATGCTGCTAAATATTTCCTTGAAGTTGGACTCTCTCCTTTTGGTATAAAAGGGATTTGGCTTATCTACATGCCTCTATGCCAGTACAATTCCATCTTCATCAACGGAAATATAACTGGTCTTATTAATGATACCACCTGCTCGTAAGCCAATTGACATGGCCCCTAGGGATGATGACTAGTAGCTGATAATCAACCGTGGAGTATGAATCCACAGACAACTGTGCACTCACCTAACCAAAGTATGGTCTAGACCGTATCTCCTTGCTTGTTGATGAGAATGTCATGTGGAGAGGAATCAAAAGCGTTACTGAAGTTGGGATAGATTACATCTATTACTTTGCCCTTATCTACATGGCCTGTCACTCTATCATAGAAGGAAATTAAATTGGCCTTGCACAATTTGCTCTTCACAAAACCATGTTGGTTGCTACCCACTAACTTTTGCTAGTCTAGATGATTGCAAATTGATTGTTTGGCGATTTGCTCTAGTATCTACCTTGGTATCAAAGTTAAGCTGACTGGTCTATAATTACCAAGATCGTCTTTTTTTCTTCTTCTATTCTTTTTTAGGGATGGCTACTACTTTCCCCATAAATGGTGACTTTTTTCCTGCCCTCCTTAGGTTCTCCCATGTATTAATCAGTAACTCTTCAGTTTCAATCCTCAATATCTGTAGCACGTTTATATTCAATTTCTATGTTTTAATTGCATCTGTTTTTTAACTGATATTTTTTTCTAGTCTGTCCTTATTTTCCATGCTTTCAAAATGGGTATAACCAACTCCATTGTCTTTTAAACTGAACCTTTCTTCAATAATTCAAATTTTTTTTAAAAAAAAACTTATCTTCAAAAGGATTTTCTAAGTCAATATGTAATTCTTCCTTAATATATCACTTACTCTTCCTGTATTGGGGAACCATCTTAAAGTTGAACATCTAATTGGTGTGCACTTGTATTGTCATATCTACTTTTACTTGAATTTTCATTTATGTTCTTATGTTTTTCATTTATGTTCTTATCCCTTATGTTCTTAATGTAAGTAAAAATGTATGTTTATTTTATATACAGTAAACTTTGATGTATAATTCTGGTGATTAACCAGAAAGCATCTAAATAATACATATTAATGTTCTTTTGGATTAAAACACTGTTCTTTATTTTACCTGTTTAACACATGATTGAAAATTTCAAAGAGATTATAGTTTTTTTATAATATAGTTTATCCTGAATAAAAGTCAATTAAAAATTAATTACTAATTTATTACAAAGAAAATAAGATAGGCTGGGCACTGTGACTCATGCCTGTAATCCCAACACTTTGGGAGGCAAAGGTGAGTGGATCACTTGAGGTCAGGAGTTCGAGACCAGACTGGCCAACAAGCTAAATCCCCATCTCTATTAAAAATACAAAAGGTGTGGTGGCAGGTCTGTAATCCTAGCTACTCGGGAGGCTGAGGCAAGAGAATTGCTTGAATCTGGGAGGTGGAGGTTGTATTGAGCTGAGATTGTGCCACTGCACTCCAGCCTGGGCAACAGAGCAAAAAAAAAAAAAAAAAGGAAAAGAAAAAAAGATGATGACTACAATTAAAGAACTAGCAGATAGAAAATGTAAAAATATTAATATAGTGATTCATTCCCAAAAGAGGATACATTAAAACTGATGGCAAACTATAGACTAGTTTCAATTTATATAAAGTTAAATACAGAGAACACTTGGTTCATTCTTACTGTTAAGCAAAACAGGAGTTTATATCCAGAAAAGAAAAGAGATTAAACTACAGGAAACAGCATTGAAAACAAGAACAGTTAGAAGAGTTAAAGTTTTTAATAACAGAATTGTTTGCAAATCTCACATATTAAAGGTCCCAGAATATAAGAAGAGCTCTCAGAAATGTATATAAGAAGACTCTGACACACTTTGGGGAGAGGAAAGATGAGACACATCTCATCAATAATATTTAGTGATCTGAATAAATTTTTAGTACAATATAGTACAAAGTGGATCTTTAAACCTTGTCCCAAGATTATGGATTATTTTCCTCACCTTTTTCAGAAACTATTTATTATACAGATTACATAGAAGTTTAATAAAATTTGATTAAAAATTACTTAACAAAGTTTATAAAAATTATTTTATTGTTGAAATTTTATAATCAATGCTTAGAGAAAAGTAAATTGGGACCAGGTGCAGTGGCTCATGCCTATAATACCAGCATTTTGGGAGGCCGAGATAGGTAGATCGCAAGGTCAGGAGTTCAAGACCAGCCTGGCCAAGATGGTGAAACCACATCTCTAATAAAACTACAAAAATTTGCATGCGCCTGTAATTCCAGCTACTCAGGAGGCTGAGGCCAGGGTGAATCCAGGAGGCGGAAGTTTTAGTAAGCCAAGATTGTGCCACTGCACTCCAGCCTGGGCTACAGAGTGAGACTCTGTCTCAAAGGGAGAAAAAAAAGTAAATTGGATGGGGCAGGGCACAGTGGGTCATGCCTGTAATCCTAGCAATTTGGAAGGCCCAGGTAGGTGGATCACTTGAAGTTAGGAGTTCAAAACCAGCCTGGCCAACATGGTGAAACCCCCACCTCTACTAAAAATACAAAGTAATTAGCTAGGTGTGGTGGTGGGCGCCTGTAATCCCAGCTATTTGGAAGGCTAAGGCAGGAAAATTGCAGAAAACCTGGAAGGCGGAGGTTGCAGCAAACTGAGATTGTGACACTACACTCCAGCCTGGGCAACAGAGCAAGATTCTGTCTCAAATTAAAAAGAAAGAGAGAGAGAGAGAAAAGTAAATCCATATTGTTTGAACTTCACAACCAAAACATGTTTTTACCAGAACACTTTTTGAAAGGAAAACTCTAAGGGTTGGGCACTACAAATTGGAACTGTTATTGTGACAATAAGTACAATTGTCTTTACACATCTGTATTTGACAATTTGTATTTTAAAACTCACTTTCTCTTTAACTTCTGTTTTTTCTCTTGGAACCATTTTGGAAGTAAACATATGCTTAACTAAATCTTTCATCTTTTTCAATTTCAACAGCCTTTATAGTCTTTTTAAAGTACTAGACATCTATATATTTACCTTAGCTTTCGTCTGAATCAGAATTCTTTAAATTGGAATTTTGAGGACTATTTTAACTAAAGTGCACATGTAAAATATTTTATTGACACAAACACCACTGTGTTTTTTTTTAAGATAAAAAACTTTAAAACAACATAGGTTTATGTTTAAACAAAATGTTTTTTGATTATATTTTCTTCAATACTATACAATTAAATTTCCATGACAATATACTTAGCTAATAACCCATATATTATCACTTCTTAAAACCTTATGTTCTGTCCCTTTTTATTATTTTCAGGAATGAAAATCTCAGTGTAGTTGTTTACCTCCAATAGCTGTCAAAATTCTTCAAACATCAGAGATGTAACTCTTCTTGGAAAAAATTATAACATATACAGAATGGATACAGGCCAGAAACGACACCTCATTTAGTTGTAAATATAAAAATGCCATTCACTTACATTATTTAGAATAATTTCTTAAGTGTTTGGTTTATACTGACATTCAACTCTTCTGTTTATTCTCAAATTTAAGTAAGGTATTTCCTTATCTTACATTTTATAAAGTATTATATCGGTAATTTCTAAAGACATATTCTTTTCATGCTGATATTTAGCATGCTATTCAGTAGGATAAATAATATGCTACATATTGGGTTCAAAAAGGCTGATAAAATGAGAAATCATTAAATTATTACAATTATAAACACACTGTATAACAAAAGTTTTTAATATTTAGCCACTATGGTGCAGAAAACAGCTTATGGAAATTATAATTTGGAATAGTAGAGTTTTAAACAAATCATCCAATTTATTCTTCTCTGCAATAATGGAGACAATCACTGTTTCACCAAAATGCAAAATAAAATGTATCCAAGATTACTTGGTGCCTTGAAAATGCAAATAATTACATTTTATTTTAAAAATAATTTACAAAAGTCCCATGTAAGAATTGCTTTGTGATCACTCTGAAGAAGCCTTGACTCTAATCCTGTCATTGCAAATCCTACATTTCTAATCACCCATGCTCGAAACTTCCCCCAACCTCCACCTCTGCCCCTACAAAAAGCTCCTTTCTGCTTTTAAAAACTGCTATTTGCAAAAACTCCTGGGTCCCTTCTAAACCAATCATTTTGGGCTAGAAATATAATCATTAAATTTATACAGGGTATGAAGAGTTGAAAAAAAATGAGTGTTCAGATTTAATTTTAAGCTGTTTAGAGTATCTGTGGCATATTAAAGAAAAGTTGTGGAAAGTAGGGAGAGCTTGGGAATCTGACCATGGAATCTTCTCTTCTTTTATTAAAACCTTAGAATTTCTTCCTTTACTTTCAGATATATTTTACTCTAATCTATTACATTTATTGCCTGAAAATCCTCTAACTAGGAGGTTTCTTATGCTTGTCTGTTTTGTTTTGGATTACAAGTATTCTCTTTAGAAAAATAAAGGAAATCTTAGAATGTGACTATCAGTCATTCCACCTTTTCCCCCGCCCCCAGTTTTTTTTCTGGAATCTAGAAGAGATGCCCTTACACTGATATCCCATTGCCTGAATTGTGGCAGAAAAGAGAGTCAGGTGGTATCGGTGCAGCAGGCAGATGTCAGGGAAGGAGAGAGGGGCTAAGGGTGGGGAACACCAGCAGAGAGGAGGGAAGAGCAAGGGGGGAATTGCTCTTGCTGAAGAGGCTGAAGCAAACTATGCCTGTTATAAATGTTTCATGAAGTTGGATATGTGCTCAGAAATTGGGAGAAATCTCTTTTCTTACACTTTATGTTCCACATGTTGCAATCTTGTTATGAACTGCCTGGCCCAATGCCTGCAAGGATCCAAAAATTACGTTGTACTCTTTTTATGGTAATGTGGTTACCACGAGATAGGTACTAGTAGGCTGGTCATAATGGCTTATCACTTGCAGGTCAAGTCTAAATGTGTTTGCACAGCATTCAAGGCACCTCTTGTTCATTCCCTTGCCCACATCTCCTACCTTCACTGCCCATCCTCCCAACCAAACCCAACCAAGACTGAATTGCTTATAGGTTTTATTGAATATTTGCATATGCTCTTCCCTCCATCTCTGTCTCCCTTTAACTCTTACTCCCATTTTTCAGGGATGTAACTGTGCTAAGAGCAGATGCTTGAGATATGAAAATGAAAAGAGAGGGTCTTAGGATTCAAAGCAAAGGGGAGACAGCTATGTAAATCAACTGCAAAATAACTGGTAAACTAAAAATTGTATAAAATATACTGAACATATGATGTTCCTAATTCATATCCATGAAATATTTTCTGTCTTCTTAGAGGAAATAGTACCAGACATGACACTAGGCACATTTTAGGTGGTCAGTCAACACATGTCCAAATAAAGAAATTAATCAAAAAAGAATCAGTGAGAAATTCCACTGAAAATTCTTTTTAAATATAACCAACTTCATTATCACAAACTATGAAGACAGAGCTTACATACATGTTATATTTCGGTATGTGGCTAGGTAAAGAATGAATGTTTTAAATTATTGAATTTTTTAACTGTTTTTGTTTTTCTTTTGAAGACAAGGTCTCACTGTCACCCAGAGTGGAGTACAGTATATGATCAAAGCTCACTCTAGCCTCAAACTCTTGGCCTCAAGTGATCCTCCTGCCTCAGCCTCCCAAAATGCTAAGGTAACAGGTGTGAGCCACTGTGGCTGGCCTAAATTATTATTATTTTATTTATTGAATTTACCTTTAAAGTCAAAGTGCCATTGTTACCCTCTCAGTATTACAATATAGAATAGTGAAATGGAGACTAAAAGTTGTCACTCCATTTCCTAGAAGTAGCTCCATCCCAGAAATTTCTTCTCATGACCACCTATGAACCACTAAGCTTCTGCCTTTATAATCTCCTCCATTCCTTCACTCGAGCTACCTAAAAGATATACAAAGGGTTCTGCAATTATGAAGTAAAAAGGTTCTTTATACATGTTTATTTTTTTCAATGTGAACACAGTATGAACAGATAAAAGTCCAGCTTAACCCTTGATATGCCTTGATAAATATGGGCAGAGAATTTCCATTTTTCTCAGCAGCATTATGTGTAAATCAATAGTTAAATTATACCAAATTCCTATTATTTAACATTTGCCTTCATTATCTTATTTTTATCCCCCAAAATCCCTTTGCAAACTGTTGAAGCTATACTTCAGCATATATGTTACTCAGGCTTAGGCTTTTGTTCCTGGTTGTTTTTTTTTTTTTTAATGGTCTTTTTCTGTCACCTACATTGGATTACAACTCAGGATTAAGGCTGATATCAGAATGCTTTAAGAGTCATTTCAAGTACAGAGAGATTACCTTAAATAAAATGCTGGGCCTTCAGATACCACCTCAGCCAGGAGATTAAGTTCAACCTCACCAGAATAAGATCTATGAACACGGTCTGCTCCCTGACATAAGGCACTGGAAAAGACCTATTATTTTTGTGTTATTCTTGCCCAAACACATAACTTCAATCTAATCATAATAAAATATTAGAATCAAACCCAAATTTAGAGATAGTTTTACTAGATATTTGAGTACCACTCTCTAAAAGTGTCATGAAAGATGAGGAAAGATTGAGGAACTGTTATAAATTGGAGTAAGAAGATACAAAACCACTGAACCACCAGTGCTGGCTGGGTGTGGCGGCTCATGCCAGTAATACAAGCACTTTGGGAGGCCAAGGCAGGAGGATCGCTTGAGCTCAGGAATTTAAGACCCAGCTTGGACAACATAGCAAGACCTCCCCCTTCCACATCTAAAATAAATGCATAAATAAAAGCAAAAAAGATACAAAAACTAAATGTAATGCAATACTGTGGAGATCTTAGAATAGAAAAAGACATTCATAGAAGAAAAAGTTCAGAAATCTAAATAAAGTCTGGACTTTAATTAATAGCATTGTGTCAGTGTTAATTTCTTGCTTTTTTGTAATCCTAATATGGCAATGTAAAAATGATTACATTAGAAGAAGCTGGGTAAAGTATGGGAACTCTCTGTACTATTTTGCTACTTTTCTGTAAGCCCAAAATTATTTCCATACAAAAAGTTAAACAAAAATAGTGGTGGGATCAAAACACATGGGCTGTGACTAAGAAGTTCAGTGAAACTGTAAAATTGGTGGCAGCAGGTTTTCAAGAGTAAGACCAACTTTAAGTTAAAACTCCAAGTATGGCGGAGAGTCAATATCCATTTCTTCTTCTTCCTCAGGAAAAAACCATGAAATGTTAACTGACAAAAATGGCAGCCCCAATAAAAGCCTCCTATTCTATAGTTTGTGTAGACTAAACACTGGGAGGAAGTGGAAATGTCCTTAAAAGGAGGAAGGGAATAGAAAATGATTTTATACCTATGGATATTTATAAGCCCAGAACAAGAAAGCAAGCAAACTAACAAACTTCTACAAGCAAAAGAAAATATTTAAAGGATAAGAAACATGTCAAATAAATTGGTGGAAGATTCACAAAAATTTGGCAATCTATGTATTCCAGTGTATTCATTCTTTCCTGTATCAAGAGAACAGATGTTTACTAAGCCAGGGACTATACATTTTCTTGATGACATTTGGATTAATAAAATGAAGTTACTGTCCTCAAAGAGATTAAGATGCAGTAAAGAAGAGGGAAACAAAAATGAATGACTGAACAGTAAATAAGATGATCAAGGCTTTGATAAACACCAAACTGGTGGGACCTAGCAATGGCTTAAGGTAGGTTGGGAGTGGCCAAACTACACCCATGGGCCAAATCTCAACCACTGACTTTTTTTGTACAGCCATCGGCTAAGAGTGGTTTTTACTTTTTTGTTTGCTTTGTTTTTGAGACTGAGTCTCCCTCTGTTGCCCAGGCTGGCGTGCGGTGGCGTAATGTCAGCTCACTGCAACCTCCACCTCCCAGGTTCAAGTGATTCTCCTGCCTCAGCCTCCTGAGTAGCTGGGACTACAGACATGTGCTACCATGCCTGGCAATTTTTTTGTATTTTTAGTAGAGATGGGGTCTCACTGTGTTAGTCAGGATGGTCTCAATCTTCTGACCTCATGATCCGCTCGCCTCAACCTTCAAAAGTGCTGGGATTACAGGGGTGAGCCACTGTGCCTGGCCTGGTTTTTATATGTTTAAGTAGTTTTTAAAACAGTAGATTAATATTTCATGATATGTGAATATTATATAAAACTCAAATTTCTATGTCCACAAATAAAGTTTTGAATTTCATCAATAAAAGTTTTGTGGACATTTGTCTTTCTGTTTCATTATGTAAGAACCAACATGGTATCTTTTATTTGCCTTTTGGCCTAAAAACCTAAAATATTTAGTATATGGACTCAAACAGAAAAAGGTTGCCAAATCCTGCCCTATGCCAGCAAAATTCTGTACATCAGAATTCTCAGTAAAACACAGATTGCTTGGTTCTTTGCGACAAATTTTTTATTCAGTAGGTATGGGATGGTACCTAAGAATTTTCTAACAATTTCCCAGATAATGCTGTTGCTCTTGGTCCAGAGACCGCACGTTGAGAATCAGTAATCTAGTTATCTTCTTCAAAGGACAATGGAAGATGTCAAGGATACATGGAGTAATAAGACACTCAAGGCAGAGAGAATATGGAAAGGCCTGGAAGTCACGGACATGGCATAGTCCCATATGGTAAATTCAAAGGGAAAAATGATGACAGCCCTCATGAAAGCAAAAGCACCTAGGAATAGCGACAGATTCAAGAGAGAAGAGAGACAACGTCTGCAGAATTAGGTGTGGAAGGCATCCAAGAGTCAAGGATGACACTTGGGTCTTAAGCATAGAGAATGGATAGACAGCGATGGTTTCCATGGAAAAGTGTAATGCAAAAGGAGTAGTTGACTTGGAAGGAAAGCTGTAAAATTCACTTTCAGATATGTTGAGTTTGAGATTTTTTTTTTTTTTTTTTTTTTTTTTGCAGCTTAGAAGTGTGATCTGAGCTAATGCTACATATTTGGTGTCACTGACCTAGAGACACCTTAGACATGGGTGAGATCACCAGGAATCATGTGCAGGCTGAGTAGAAGACAAGGCTGAAGGCAGAATCTTAGGCAATACCCACATTAAGGAGGCTTCAAGTGTATGGGAAAGAGAAGGCTAATCGGAACAGTAAGAAGATAGTTTCAAGAAGGATATGGTTGTTTTGGAGGTCAGAAAAGTCAAGGAATAAGTAGTCCTTGGATTTGACAGGCAAGATAATTCCTAAAATTGAGAAGTTTGTTAATGTATTATAGAGATAATTAGGAGAAAATACAGAGGAAAACATAGGATGATAGTTTTTGTAACACTTGCTCTAACAGAAAAGAGAGACAAAAGACTATAGTCAGAGGGAACATAAGATGTGTCAGTGAACAGATTAACTGCTTGTCTGTCTACTGATAGATCTATCTATGGGAGGCATTCTGTTAAGGGCTTAAACTAAAAAGGTAATGGTTTAGAATACTGTATCAGGGCGAGAGTGCTAAAACTCCCAGCTGAACTGAGACCAAGGTGGGAGAATCTGACAACCATAGTGCATAATCTTTAGTATTTGTCACAACTTGATGATGTCATCAAGTGACATCACAGGTAGAGGAACAAAAAAGTACTTTTCTTATCACTTGCAATGTGTGTTGTATGGTATTCGGTAAGAAGATTGTCCAAATCTCAAGGCATAAAGTGTAAAAGATTGTGGACTTCATTATCTTTCTTCCAGGATTTAGTCTGGAAATAACTGTCACTTTCAAATATCTGCTTTTCCAAAACAGATTTTGATGCTTTCCAAATCCCACTGCCAGAATTTCCAGTAGCACCTCCAAGAAACATTTTTCTTTGTTCACAGACAGCTGCTAAGTTACATTTGGGGGTACTGAAAGAAACAAAAGCTCAGAACCTCATATGAGGCCAAACTAATAACTGGAAGTCCTAAGATCAAACCATATTCTGTATGAACAAACTTTTAATTTGCAATGAAAGTCGTTAAGAGAAAATAATTAAATTTATAGCATTTCCAAAGCCAGATATATTTAAGCACATTTCACTCCTACCATATTCCTTCTTTAGTAATGCTGCTTCCACAATGGGGAAATAATAGAGGCCTCAAGCCAACTTAGAGTCTAACAAAACTGAGTCAATTATAAAATACGCAAAAAATACTACATCAATTTAGGAAGCAAATCCATTGAGCATTCCCAACTACTGCAAACACAGGGCATTAATTATTATATATTTGTATATTATATTTTACTTTACACTATCAAAAAATATAGGTTGCATTTTACAAATATAAAATCTATGAAAAATCTCATATTTATTTACATTGAATTCAAAACAGAAGTTTTGCATCTAATTATAATCATTGCTAATCAGTGTCATTCGATGAGGGCTCACGGCAGGAATTTTATGTGTACTATTATATTTACTACTCAAAAACTCTATTAAATAAATGTAATTACTGCTTTGAGCTAAGCAAAGCTGTAAGCAAATAGTAAAATCTTACACTATTTCTTTACACTGAGGGTACTAAAATACTTCTTACCTTTGTTGTACTTGACAGGCACTTTGTTGGCCTTTATGTACAGGACCATTTTCCCTCATATGCCATTTTCCCAAGAAACAAAATATATTTTTTCTTGTTAATTAAGAAGTGAAACAAATGTCTAAGCATTTTGTACAAAATAACATTTTTTCAGGCTCACATATTTTAGAAAGTTTGATACTATTTTTCCAGTACTAGAGATAATCTGGGATTTTGACAGCAATTACCTTTAGTGGAGCAGTGTCAAAATCTGTAAAGTTAGAGAAATACATATGTAATTGACATACAGATAATCAGCATGTGGAAATTCTATATCCTTAAAAAGGACAAACAATGGATGCAGTTGTGGAGACTAGTGTTTTAAGATTAATTATAACTACTGTCTAATGCAGAGCTTACAAATGTGCAGTAAAGCCCCAAACATATTTGATTTTCTTTGTTTTAACACAGTTTGTTAAATTGATTTATTCCTTCCATAAGGATTATCGTTGATGTTTGTAGGCTTTGAAAAACTGGAGCCACTATAATAATTACCTATAAAGAAGAATCGAGAACGAGTCTAAAATTATAAGAGATGAAGGACATTTGCAGTTGAGCTTGGAATTCGAAAGGTGTGATGGCTTGTGTTGTATTTCCAACAAATATCTCATTTTAATTAAAATTCAGAGTTTTAAGTTTCATATGCTTAAATATTACACATCATAATACATTCTTTTTATGAAAACATCAATTTTTGCATATGAACTATAACCACTAAGTCACTCTTTACCAAAGAACATTTTTTTACTAGGTAGATACAAGGCAATAAATTCACTATTTTATCCTGTCCTTCTGGCACTTAGAGTTAAGGGGAAAAAAAATAGAAAACCTTCAAAATTTATTTGGATGTAAGTAGCCCAATTCCACATATGAAGCATACAGCTATTCTTTCTTCTTTTACAATTAATTACAGACAAATTCATCTTTCTCTTGTGAAGTCTGAAGTTTGTTGTTATTATTGTTAGATGAGTTGCATTCAAACTCCAACAACAACAACAAAAAAGATGAGGCCAACATTGAAATTCATCTCACAGTCCGGAATTTACTTAACGGCCAGCCTGTGCACTGTGATAAACGGAATGATGATCCGGCAACATGTCTTTATCCATGGTTTGCTTTAATTAATGCCGGCTTGTTTGTTGAAAAGATGATTAATATGCCAATGAAAATTGCATAATTGAATACCACAACACTGACACAATCAGAAAGACACATGCAGTTTTTTGATTAACATTTATTATTATTATTATTATTGTGCTTTTTAATGTACTCTTCTCACTATGAAATGATGCAGTTCTTTGACCAAGAGGTGAAAAGAAACAGGGCTGAGGGCAGGATACTTCATGAGCAAGAGTGAAACACAATGTGGCTTAATCAGAGTGAAATAATTCTTTGGTTGAAATGATCTTCAGAATTTCGAATTGCAGGCAATTTTCAATTAAATACACATGCCATCCAAATATAAAATAGTGTTACTGTGGGTGATGACAGAAGATTTAAAAAAACAAATATTTCTAAAAACAAGATGTTTGTATGATATCAAGAATAGTGGTCTTGGGATTTATATGTTTGATATAAAGATAACCTTTTAAATCTATCACTTTATTCAAATAGTATAACTTTGAGTAAATATTTTTAAATATTGTCCTTTAAAATCTTTATTTTTAGTTAGTTATATATTAGAAAATGTTTTCAGTGTACAAGCTTAAGAAATGCAAATGCTGTATTTTGTACACATCATTTTATATTAGATTAGAAGTTTTATTTTTAATTTTATTCATTCAAGCATTTATTTACTCAGCCATGTCCATGGGTCTGGCTCTATACTTCCTATTTACAGTTTAAACATATATACGAAAGTATTCCTGCCTTCCAATTGCTCATTTTAGAAATACGAAAATAAGGTGCTACAACAAAAGATGGATTTTTCTATCTTCAGAATTAGCTCAATATCACTTGTTTAAATATAGCATTGATAACCAAATACATATATGTGCAAAATGTATGTAAGCACAGTTATGTGTTTGAACTTCTGGCAACAATAGCTGTGGCCTATCTGCTACACCAACAAACAAAAAGAATTATTTTTCTGAACTACAGATTTTTAGTGGTTCTCTATTGCTGTTTACATAGAAATAACTCCATAAAGCATTTTTTAAAAATTATAAAATGGAAAGCTTTTGCCAGAAATTACTTTATGAATGATAACACCATCTCAGGTTAAAAATAAACTCCAACGAATAAAAATAAACCTTTGATAAAATGTTAAACTTGCTAGGACATCATTTTTTTAAAAATAATCTACTTTCAAGAGCTACAAAAAACACACAAGATAATTATTTGTGAGACTCCTTTGTTAAAAATCTTCAGATGATTTATACTGAAAATATAAGTGTAAGAATATGAAAGAGCGATTTGAATTTCTTATGATTTTTGTTAGGATTGACAAAACAACTCTTAAAATATAACTTTTTCAGGCTGGGCACAGGGAGTCACTCCTGTAATCCTAGTACTTTGGGAGGCCAAGGCAGGTGGATCACCTGAGATCAAGAGTTCGAGACCAACCTGGCCAACATGGTGAAACCCCTTTTCTACTAAAAATACAAAAATTAGCCAGGCGTGGTGGCACACACCTATAATCCCAGCTACCCAGCAGGCTAAGCCAGGAAAATCACCTGAACCCAGGAGGCAGAGGTTGCAGTGAGCTGATATCCTGCCACTGTACTCCAGCCTGGGTGACAGAGTGAGACTCCATCTCAAAAAAAAAAAAAATATATATATATATATATATATATATATATATATATATAAAACTTTTTCATATAATGAATGATAAAGTGTTATCATCTTATTACTCATATTATTTTGTAAATTTCTTCTAAATAGAGAATACTTACCACAGGATTTTTCTCTAACTGATTATCGAAAATATGACCATGATGTGACACAGTGGTAGTGGTGGCTTCTGTTTTCCCTACTATGGACTCAACTACAGTGCCCTTTAGAAATGTACTGCTATATTACACCTTCATGGGAAAGTCATGAATATACTTTCAATGGCATCAAAACCAAATGCATCGATTCAGACTAACATATATATTATAGGCAGTTCTTAAGGTTCTTAAGGTGTTAATATCATTATTATATTAAAACACTTCAAAAAGAAGGAAAAATAAATTTTCCAATGGAAAATAAAGTTTAAAACAAATATACATAATGGACCTGGACAGGTCAAGTTTTCCTTAAAAGAGAAAATGGCCTCCAACACAGGAAGACAATTAGAGACCTGAGAGGCCTGGTTTGTACACACAGAATCTCTGCTCCTCCAATTCTTTTACCTTGGTCCAGTTGCTTACCTTTCTAAGCCTGTGTTTCCTATTCTGCAAAATGGAAATAATAAAGATACAAATGTTGCAGAAACTATTTATTTACTCTCACTATACTCATCTTTTTAAGGAGCAGCACTGAATGGAAATGCATGGTTGAAGATAGTGGAACAACAAAATGGAATGAAGCTAGATTCTTGCTAATTCTGGAACTGTCAACACACATGGACTGCTTATTCTAGCCTCCATATACATTAAGAAAAATAACCTTTCAAATATAAGTCAATGTTATTTGGGAATTTTGTTCACTTTAGATAGAACAAATATTAACTGATGACCCTAATGAAATCTGTGAACTTTGGTTGATAAAAATGTGCCAATGCAGGTTCATCATTGTAACAAATGTACTATCGTGGTGGGGGATCTTGATAATGGGAGAGGTTGTATATATGTGGGGGCAGGGGCACATGGGATGCTTCTGTACTTTCCCTCTCAATTTTGCTGTAAAACTAAAATGACTAAAAAAAGATATGATAGATAGACAGGCAGGCAGGCAGGCAGGTAGGTAGGTAGGTAGATGGACTTTATAGAGTTAAAATAACAAATTAAATAAGAAACTGTGTATAGGTCATTTAGCACAATGCCAAATACTTAATTACTTAATAAAACCTGGGCAAATGTAGATGATGATAATGAGAATGATGTTAATAATCTTCTGATTCATTTCATTTATTCCATAGAGTTTTTTTTTCTAATTCCTATTATGTGACTGATACTGTTCTAGAGCAGAGCTTGGTAATATCTGGCCCTCCCTCTGCTTTTGTAAATAAAGTTTCACTGGAACACATTCATGTCCATTAATTTATGAATGGTCTACTGCTGCATTTGCACAACAATGTCAAAGTTTACATTCCAAAAGTAGCCCTTTACGGAAATCATCTGCTGATTCTGTAAACCATGCTCTGTAAAACCATGGAATTTGCATTCTAATGGGGGAAACAGATAATAAATAAATGAAAACATAAATGTATAATATGACATACTGTGGCTGGACGTTGTGGCTCACACCTGCAATCCCAATACTTTGGGAGGCCAAGGCAAGAGGATAGCTTGAGCCCAAGAATTCAGCACCAGCCTAGGCAACATGGGAAGACTCCATCTCTTCCAAAAAATATCTAAAAGCAGCCGGGCATGGTGGTGCACACCTGTAGTCCCAGCTACTCAGGAGACTGCAGTGGGAGGATTGCTTGAGCCCAGTAAGTCCAGGCTACAGTGAGCCATGACTACACCACTACACTCCAGTCTGGGTGGCAGAGAGAGACTCTGTCTCAAAAATAAAACACACTGCCTGTAAGTTTTTAAAAATCTACTTAGAAGGTGAATTAAGAAGCTATGAGAGCACCAAAAACTGAGAGGAAGGGTTACCTGACAAGCCATTGTGAGTACTTCATCAGATTTGTGAGTTAATCCTAATTGTGAAGATAGGCAAATAGACTCTCCAAAGTGTAGACATTTAAATATTAGCATAATGTGACTAGATCCTAATTTTTGATCACAACCTTGCTAAGCATCCATCTGATAATCAGACTTCTCATATGACTTGCTTACAGAGAAAAAATATATAATCAAAAGCCTAACTTGAATCTCTGGTCCATCTGAAAAATATATTTTTCATTGTAAATAAATAAATGGGATCTTATATACTTCAGTCTCGTTGAGCTTTATCTTTATTTGTCAATATCCCTGAATCTGAAATTTCTCTAGATTGCTATGTACCCACTCAATTCAGCTAAAAAATCATTTCTTATATGATGTAAATTTCAACGATTTTTTTTCCTGCACAGTTTGGTATTGATAGCAAAGGATCACAACTTCAGTTTAAAAAGCTACCATCCCTTTCCCTATTTCTCAAAACACAAGCAAACATCGAGAACAGTTATCAAGACAGATATCGGGAACAATCTTCCAAGGGCAAAAATATTTCGACCCTCCAAAATTTTAGAAGGAAAAAAAAATGTACAGACTCCTTTGTTAGGCCAAATTGATTAATACACACACACACACACACACACACACACACACATCATACACACACAAACAAGGCAGCTTCTTTTGAGAACACTTTACAGGTCAAGTTCAAAGAGAAGTCATTCATAATACATATACAAAGAAAAGTCATGCATCACGTTTCAAGCAGCAACACTAAAATATTAGGACTAGACATCCAATAAGATGCTTACTGAGTAATAGAGCCCATTCCATAAGGTTCAAGTGACTTCTTAGGAGATTATTGCCTTCTCACTTATAGAAGTAGGATTATGAGTCAAGCAGAAGGAAGAATGACAACCAGAAAGATCCATTTCTGAAAAGCTTTTAAAAAGATACCTCCATTTTCTCATCCCCTGGCCAGCTTTTCATATGAGTTATCCAAAGCTCAGGTGATAGATCTCGGTGTTATTGAACTTACTCTAGTATCTAAATCAGGCCATGCTTAGCTAAAAAGATGGTCAGCATAAGTCATAATTCACCGGTAATGCCTTAAATTTTCACAAAAAAAGAAGCTTAAGTCATTTCTTCTAGTTTTCCTCCTGTCATTTTGACAGTTCCTTTTCAGTCTCCTTGGCTGGATCCTCTTACCCTGATCCTTCCTTAAATATCAAAGTTCTACAGGGTCCCTTTCCTCCAATAGCCGTAATTTCTTCCTTGCTACTTTTATCTCTTGTCATTGCTCTTGAAATCTTTAACAAAGTTTTACAGCTTCTCTTCAGAGTCTCTAGTTGCTATTCCCCCTTCTCAATCTCTGCTTTTCCTGCCTTGTTTCAAGTCCTCATCATCTTTTGGTAAGATCATTGCTTTATGTCCTAATGTACATCATCCAGACTTACACTCCATTACACAGGGGCTACAATGGCAATCTTTCTTACTTTCTTTTCTAGAGATGGCGTCTGGGCTATCACCCAGGTTGGAGAGCAGAGGCATGATCATATAGCTCATTGAAGCCTTGAACTGCTAGGCTCAAGTAATCCTTGTGCCTCAGCCTCCAGAGAATCCAGCACTGCAGAGGCACTCGCCATGTTAATTACAGTGAAAATCTTCCTAAAAAGCATGTGGGACTCTGTTATTCTCAATTAAAAAAAAAAAAAAAGAGACAGAGCGAGAGTAGTAACCTCTGAGTAACCTCTGGACTGATGCTGCCACTGTCTGCGGGCTGGCTGTTGAACTCAGTCACTGGTTACCCTGGGCATTTGTGGCCACCTGTAGTCAATCAAAAGGCTTAGGCCCACATGATTCACTGGAACTGAGGCCACTTCATGAAGCCAGCTCCCACCGCTTTTTATTTTTTTGACACGGCGTCTTGCTCTGTCACACAGGCTGTAATGCAGTGGTGGTATCTCGGCTCACTACAACCTCTGCCTCCCAGGTTCAAGCGATTCTCCTGCCTCAGCCTCCCGAGCAGCTGGGACTACAGGTACATGCCAGATGCCCAGCTAACTTTTCTAATTTTAGGAGAGATGGGGTTTCACCATATTGGCCAGGCCAGTCTCGAACTCCTGACTTCATGATTTACCCGCGTCGGCCTCCCAAAGTGCTGGTGGCATGAGCCACCGTGCCCGAAGCCGGGCCCTTCTATGGACTAGAGACTTACCAATGTACAAAGTTTCCACATAAACTTGTTTGTCTTGACCTGGGCTCTGGGCTTTAAGAGGTAAAATACACATGTTCTTTCTGAGAGAATGTCAGAATTGGCCCATTAGTCTGTCTTTATCAGGGTTTGGTTGTAGAATTTAAATTGTCCTATCTCTGAGAATCCAAACCTCCTTTGATAAGTTGGGACCAAAAACACCCAGGTTGGTAATATTCCTGGGGCAAAGCTGACAAATGCAAATAGAAAAACTGATCCAGAAAGTTGTGATCCCAAACTACCCACAATTTCCATAGATGAAGGCCCCCTAAGAAAGGCTCACAACCACAAATCAGAAAACACAGGGACAAACAAATTCATCCGCCTAACAATAAAAGAGGGACAGGCCCTCATAAACTTCTGTGAATAATAAAAATCACAATAGTAGCCAATATTTATGGAGAAATTACTAGTTGTCAGGCAGTATGGCACTATTCTAAGGACGTTCCATGTACTTGTTCATTAAACATTAAACACCCATAGTAACTCAATGAGTAAATACAATTGTTTTCTTTTGCAGTTGAGGAAACTGATAATTAGTTAAAAATACGCCCAAAAAAGGTGTATTTAAAACAATTAATGACTTAATAGGAGTAATGAAAAAGTCCATAGGAATATAACAAAACATTATTAAAACTAAAGTCCGATTAGAAAATATAAAATTCCTAGAAATAAATACATTTAAATTAAAACCTCAGAGGAAAAATAAACCATTGACTAGACTTAACTAATTTAAGTAGTTAAAAAATTATTTATTAAGATAACATGGAGGGCAGAATGAATAGTTTATATCTCTAATATGAATTCCAAAAGAAAAGAATATAGTGAAGAATTAGAAATATTTTAAAGAAATAGTGTCTAAAGTGTTCTGAAATTGATGAATTAAATGAACCATATTTGGCAAACATAAATCATAAGAAGATAAAAAATAAAGCCACACCTAGAAAGATCATGTGTAACGACATCAAAGTAAAAAAGATTTAAAAGTAATCAGAGAGAAAAGGCAGATGACTGACAAAAGAATTACAATTAATCTTACAATCTTTCCAGCAGCAAGAAAAGAAGCCAGAAAATAATAGAGTTACATCTTCAAAGATCTACGAGAAATCAACTGAAAACTTTGGTTGTTTTTTTTTTTAATTTATTTTAGGTGGACTCTCACTTTGTCATTCAGGCTGAAGAGCAGTGGCATGATCTCAGCTTACTGTGACCTCCCAGATTCAAGTGATTCTCCTGCCTCAGCCTCCCTAGTAGCTGGGATTACAGGTGCCTGCCACCACACCTGTCTAATTTTTGAATTTTTAGTAGAGATGGGGTTTCACCATGTTGGCCAGGCTGATCTTGAACTCCTGACTTCAAGTGATCCACTTGCCTCAGTCTCCCAAAGTGCTGGAATTACAGACATGAGCCACCACACCCACCTCAACTGAACATAAACTTTAATATAGCCAATTTATTATTCAACAGGGAGGGCTAAATAAAGTTTTTGTTTAGATTTAAAAGGGCTGAGAATTTATTATTAAGAGAACATTGCAGACAACTATTTATTTCAGAAATAAGAAACCACAGGAGGCTGTGTACTGTGGCTCATGCCTGTAACCCTAGCACTTCTGGAGGCTGAGGTGGGACAATTGCTTGAGACTTGGAGTTTAAGACCAGTCTGGGCAACATAGCAAGATCCTGTCGAAGGAAAGAGAGAGAAAGAGAGAGAGAGGGAGGGAGGGTGGCAGGGAGGGAGGGACGGAGGGAAAAAAAAGAAATGAGATGCAAGTATCAACAGTGAACAAGAATGCAGGTAAATAAGCAGGTAAACACAAGAATGCATCTAAATAACTATTTCATATAAAACACAATAATTGCAAATTTCTAAAATATTAGGAAACAAATTCATGTAAAATAGGAAGGTTTCCTAGAGATTAAATAATTCTAAAGCTTGTGCATAGTTTGGAAGACACTATAGATGTTGATTAATGATAGATTTTGCTATGGTGGGAAATATGAAAATATTTAAAGAAAATCACTAAAAAACAAAAATAAAATTTATGTCTTCTAAATTGGTAGAGGGGAAAAAAGATATTTTTTAAAAGTTGATAACAAGTGTGTGAAAAAGAGAAAAAAGAATAAAAAAGGTATATCATGTTATGTGGTAAAAATAAATAGAACTAGATCAGTAATTACAATAAATGCAAAGAGAAGAAAGTATCTAGTTAATGGACCATGCATCTGAATTAATTTTTTAAAAATCTGCCTATATGCTATATCCACAAAGTACACCTAAAAAAGAAAAGAGGAAGAGGAATAGAGGAAGTATTTAAGATATTATATCAGAGTAAATAGAATTATGGCCCAAAAAATCACTATTAAGATACAGAGAGTGAGATAATTATTGAATTAATAATTCACTAAGAAATAAAAATTGACTTCTATGCACTTGATGGAATAGCCTTAAAATACATAAAGTAAAAATACATCGAATTACAAGAGAAAGGCTGACAAATACATTGTCATGAAGGAATATGAAAATACACCTTTTATCATAATTGGTAAATCAGGCAGAAAAACATTAGACAATCTGAACAATCAAATTGTTAACAATTCCTACGTGGAAGCCCTAACTCCCATTGTGACAGATTTGAATATAGGGCCTTTATGGGAGCAATTATGGTTACATTCACTCATAAAGGTAGGAGCCTGATTGCATAGGATTAGAATCCTTATAAGAAGAGGAAGAGAGACCAGAACACCTGTTCTTCCCATGTGCACTAACTGAGAATAGGCCACGTGTGCACACAGCTAGAAGGTGGCCATCTACAAGCCAGGAAGCGAGCCCCCACCACAAACCAGACCATACTAGTGGCACCCTGGTCTTGGGCATCCAGGCTCTACAACTGGGATAAAATAAATTTCAGTTATTTAAATTACACAGTCCAAGGAATTTTGTTATAGAAGCTCAGGAAGATTAATACAGTAGAGCAAAACAAATAGTGAAAATTAAGGGAAACAATATAGATCAACTTTTTAGAAATATGCTGCAGAATGATGTGACATGTTCTCCCACTATCATATAATATGTTCTCCTAGTTCGCACTAAACCAATTTTACTCTGACCTTTACTACCACTTTTGTGAACTGGATTTTTTAAAAACTGTAATCCCACAGTGCCATCATCCCCTAATTCAGGAAACACATATTGCCTGCAGTTATAATTTAAGAAAGTATTTCTTCTCCCTGAAAAGGGCTGTTTTCAACTTTTACAGACTCTGCCTTTTTTCTTGGATTAACTTTACATTCTAGTTTAGTGGCCCACCCTTGTATGAGTTCAGTAAAGCTTTTTGGTTAAAGAGGAAAATATAAGTCTAGTTTACTAAAAGGAAGAGTAGAAATGGTTTGCACATTGCATAACTTACTTTCTCTGCAGTAACACATGCCCCTGGACTCTACAATGATACTAGTGACAACATCTGAGACTGTTTGGATATATTCGCAGGTGCAGAGTTATGCAACATGACTGCCATGTAAGTGGCAGATACGTGCCTGAATGCAGGCATAGGAAGATGAAGTGATTCTGAAAGGAAGAAAGAAGTGGCAAACTAGATCAGGCACCAATGCTCCCTGGGTAAATGCTGCTCTTTTCTTTCAAACATTATGCAGTTCAGAAACCTGGGCATAAAATACATGGTTGCTCTCTACTCCCCTGTGGACCATGAAGCAGAATTTAAAATTTCCATTAGTTAAATGAAGCTAAGAGCAGCTACCTATGAGAAAAGCACTGACAAGAAAACAATGTACTACCATAATCACCCACTCTCAAAAGATTATTGCAGCAATAACTGAGCTTACAGCTGCTGGTTACCTACCAGTATCTGATGCTCAACAGGGAGTTCAAGTGACTCACCAGCCTTTCGATTCCTTGATTTATGCAATGTAATAAAAACAGCATTGAAACAGAAAAACACTTTAACATATACATGGTATCTGATACATGGAAAAATGGGTTGAATTTTACATTACAGATCTGGCAAAGTACTAGCTATCATTTAAAAAAAATGTTCACCAAGCCTGAAATTATAATTTTTGTAAACATGTTTCACAACGTATCCCAGGTTATGGAAAACCAATACTGTAGATTCTCTCATACAAATTGGCTTCTAATGGCTTTCACTCTCTGAAATAATAAATATTCTTTCACTTCCAATAACAATGAAGCCAATGAGCTGTAAAAACAGAAATGCAACAAGTTCTTCCAACAATTTCTTCCTTGTTTATAATGGCTGATTCCTAATCATTGTTCTTTAGAAACGGTAGTTTTAAATATTTTACTGGTTACACAGACTTTACCTAAACTGCATTTATCTTAAAACTAATTATAGACATTATCACATTATTTAAATGTTTTCCAAGAATTTGCACATTTTTGGCCACTACCTTCTGTTTACAAGGTGTAGAATTAGAAGCCAGAAAGGAGTAACATCGACTTTTTTAAAAAAGTATCTGTCCTCAGGTATTTTAGTTTACTCGGAAACAATTAAAACAAGAAGTTTTAAAGACAATAGATGTATCTATTTCTGCCACTTCTGAAGGATAGTAAGGGGAAATAAAATAAAATGAAACACCTGCATGTCTCCTTAGTTTTCTCATAATGACATTGGCTTCCACAAATTGGTCTGAATGTTAAACTTCAATAAAAATATCCGAACATTGGGTCAATATAAAGTTAACCTCACAGTAAGACAAATCAGAGACATTACCATTGTCAGCTAAGATCATGAAACAAAATTCAGGATTTTGTGACCTGTGAGAACAGCACTTAAAAGAGATAGTTATACTTTCTGCAAAAAATATTTCTGGCTGGGCATGGTCACTCACACCTGTAATCCCAGCACCTTAGGAGGCCAAGGTCGGCAGATCACAAGGTCATGAGATCAAGACCATCCTTCTCAACATTGTGAAACCCCATCTCTACTAAAAACACAAAAATTAGCTGGTGTGGTGGCACATGCCTGTAGTCCCAACTACTCGGGAGGCTGAGGCAGGAGAATCGCTTAAACCCGGGAGGCAGAAGTTGCAGTCAGCTGAGATAGTGCCACTGCCCTCTGGCCTGGCAACAGAGCGAGACTGTCTCAAAAAAAAAAAAAACAAAAAAAAACAAAAAAACGCGTGCGTGTGTGTGTGTGTGTGTATTTTCATATTTTTCTAGACTATATATTGCATCATTATTAAGAGTAACCAGAAAAAAAGTAAAAATTCATGTATTATCTTCTTTATTCTCAGTAAAATGTTATGGGGCTTAAAACAGGATATACTTTAGTTGCATTCCACAAAATCCTCAACCAGAGGGGCATCCTTGCTGGAGTTGGATAATTGAATACTGATCAGGAGTTTGAGGAAGTCCATGTCTTCCAAGGCAGTGCTTCTCACACATAGCAGAATGACCAAAGCCAGTTTAGGAAAAGAAATGCTTATTAAAAATGTCTATTCCCATGCCCCATTCTGCACCTATAGAATTAATATTTACAAAGAAGAGGCTTGCAAATCTATAGTCCCTGTGTCTTAACATACCTCTCAGTACTAATACTCTTATTTAACTCAGATTTTATGAAACGTAAAGTTCTGTGTCATTAAGAAGCCTCAAACTACAAGGATGAGTGATGAAACCCTGCTCCCAGCCCACCCAGCTAATTCCCAGAATTAATCAGGACCATTAGGAGATGTATTAGTGTAGCTAACCCTGGCTCTGGCATTTTAAGTACGTGTCCAGTCTCACCAGGTCTTGGAGAGAGTAGAAGACAATCAGTTCTTTTGACACATTCCATTCCTATAAAGTTGGATAAGTAGAAACTTCCATTTTTAAACAAGTCCAAATAGTATTTTTTCAGCATAATTTACATAGGAAGTTCAACATATATTATCATTCAATCTTCATGTTAGTTTTAGCCCATGTTGATGTTAATAAATGAAAAAAACACTACACTAGAGAAGCTAAAGCAATCATCCAAACCACAGGGTCAGAAAGTACAGGGGCTGGATGCTGCCACTTGAACTGAAGTGTATGCGCTTCCCTTCCCATGGTCAGCTGCATTTGAAATGGAAGATGTCTAATTAGGAAAACAGGGAAGGAGAGTTATGTCAAAAGACTCACTGTTGTTTTGCAAATTTGGAGGAGAGTTCTAAGTTCCTAGACTTGAAAAGTTTCATTTCCCCTGGAGCCAAAATTAAACAATTCTTATCACTGAGGTAATTGAATAGTGATGAATACGACCCTTAATCCTGAGTGACCTGAAGCAGCAAACTCTAAGAGTAGTGGGATAATGGAAAGTAGACTTTAAAGTAAGTTAGAGACCCAGTTTCCAGGCCCAGATATTCTACTAACTCATTATAGAACCTTGAAAAAGGTATGCAAGTTATTTGGATCTAAGTTTCCACCTTGGTAGAATGGAAGATCTATTACCTAACACAAATGCACATAAAACATTGTCACACTATCTTTCTCAAGATTGTTGCTAATAACTATGTTTTAGGAGAAGTTATGGTTAGAAAATCATTAAGTATTATTCTATAAAATCATATTATTTTTTCTACTCACAAACTACTATTAATATTTAATTTGGTAAATCTCATGGTGGATAGCTTTAAATTACCTACCCATATGATTGTTAACCAAAAATCAGTTAACTGAAATTATTTCACTGTTGCTCGGTATTAAGCACAATTTAACCAATTTCTGAAATTCTTGAAAAACGTGCCAAAAATCCACTATCATGTTGGGAAACACAGCAAAGGAGAAAGACTTACAGATGCCTACATAAATCGGTTATGAGTAACATGTAAACAAGGAGCAACAAACTGCGGAAGGCCACAGGAGGCCTCTGAGGAGGAAGGCCTCCCCATGCCTCATGTTCCGGTGCAGGGTGACCTAGGCTCTGTTACCATAAACATTGTGCTCAAGTACGTAAACCACTTCGAAGCACTATGAAATAGCCAGACTCGTAGGCTCCTTGTAACACAAAAATACAAAAATTAACCCGGCATGGTGGCTTGCACTTGTAGTCCCAGCTACTCAGGAGGCTGACCAGGAGAATCACTTGAACCCAGGATGCATTCCATCAGCTGCACATAAATAATAGGCTAAAGATAACCACATATTCTAGTTTTGTGAAACTCCCAAACCGCCACTGTTACCAATCCTTAGGATGACGCAGCAGCTCACTAATTCACTTCCGGCTCACTAAGTCATTCCACCATCAGTCCACCCCTACCCTATAAATCAAAGTAATTCTAATCAATAAATAGTGTAAATAATCAAAGCTCGGGGCCTTCACTGCCTCCTCCAGAGTAATAAATCAATGGTCCCCAGTCCCACTTTTTCTCTTAATCTTTCTCTCATTCCTTTGTCACCACCAAACTCAGGTACCCACAGGTAATGTGGGGCTCATGAATTCCCTACACTATCAGTTGAATATGACATCTTGTCAAAGAACATCTTTAATACTATGTTACTAAGTTATGTTTTTATTATATCAACATTTCCTTTCTTTCATGTGAACAGTATACCTGCATAGCTGTGACAACCAATAAAGATGAAACACCAAACATCGAGTTTGTATTTGTAATCTTCATTTCCTAACTGACTTTGGAACACTTCAGGATTGAATACGAAGAAGCCTTGTGCTAGGACAGGGACTCAGGCTTGAAAGCTATAGCGCTAGCAGTGACTACGCCCGCCCCCAACACTGTCCCTAGTATCCCCAATCACCCACCCCACTTTCCATCCCAATCACTATTTGAGATGCTAATTTTAAAAGAAGATACTCCTGTAATTCTAGCACCTTAGGAGGCCAAGGTGGGCGGACCACAAGGTCAGGAGATTGAGACCATCCTTGCCAACATGGTGAAACCCTGTCTCTACTAAAAACTACAAAAATTAACATGGTGGCACACACTTGTAGTCCCAGCTTCTCAGGAGGCTGAGCAGGAGAATCACTTGAACCCAGGAGGTGGAGGCTGCAGTGAGCCAAGATCATACCACTACACTCCAGCCTGGGTAACAGCAAGATTCTGTCTCAAAAAAAAAAAAAAAAAAAAGAGTATTTTTAAAAGCAAAATGCAAAAGAAGCAATAGGTTAAGTTCTATATTTATTCAATAAGCATTAATTGGCTATTATGGGCCCTATACTATGCAAATTACTAGTAATAATAAGGTAAGCAAGATAGACAATGTTCTCATCCCATGTCACTTCCATTCAATTAAGAGAAGATCAACAATTGCTCATGACACTAACCTCAAGGATGGAAAGTGCTACAACAGAAGACAGCCTCTAGAGCAGGAGTCCCCAACCTTTTTGGCACTATGGGCTGGTTTCATGCAAATGTTTCCTTGGACCTGGGGAGGGTTGGGACGGTTTTGGGAAGAAACTGTTCCACCTGAGATCATCAGGCATTACTTAAATTCTCAAGCGTGCAACCTAGATTCCTTAGTTCACAGTAGGATTCACGATCCTTTGAGAATCTAATGCTGCCACCATCTGACAGGAGGCAGAGCTCAGGTGGTAATGCTCACCAGCCACTCACCTCCTACTGTGTAGCCCGGCTCCTAACAGGCCATGGACCTGTACCAGTCTGGGGGCCAGAGGTTGGAGATAGCTGTTCTAGTGAGCTAGGGGAGAGTAACGGGGAGGTAATCAAATGGCTTTGAGGAAAACCATTTTAAGAGCAACTAAAAGTCATATCTGCACCACAAAATAGTAGTTCATAGCATTATCCAGAAAAAAATATTTATGACAACTGCTTTTAACGTGACTCTTAGCTGCACATCAAAATTTCTCATAGAGGTTTCAAAAAAATATCAAGATGATGAATGCTAGTCCATGAAATTGGACTGCAGGCCTGGCTATCTGTTGTTTTATGAAGTTGCATAAATATTTATGATGTACATCTCATTTTGAGCACCACCTTCTTATCTTTTCATGACTCATTTTTGGAAACTCCTGATTTTTTTAATAAATTCCAAAATTAGATGTGAAAATTAAAAGTTGCCTTGCAAGGTAAGAAGTGTTTTCTCTATATTAATAAGGTAATTGCTAAAATTTCTGCTGTGAACAGTTAACAGCTGAAGAACTTTGTTTTCACTGCTTATTCACGTGAAAAAAAAACCCATTCCCTAAAGACTTCCAGAGACGATGTTAAAAATCCTTTTCTAATTCACACTGAAATTTGTAACCATGTATATCCAAATTTATCTTAAAACCAGGCCAGTTGTTTCCTCCACTTAAATCTTTTGGCATTTGCAAATTTTCTTTGGCTGTAGCATTGTGACTGGACACTTAACATTTCCTCAGCAAATCACAAGCACTACACAGTTCAAACACTTGATCTCTGCTAACAATCAAAGGTTTTATGTTAAAGTTGTACAGTCAAGCTGTTTAGGATTGATGATATTTATTTATGAGCACAGGGTACCAAGAGACAGCACCAAAGTGTTTCCTAATATTTAGGTCAAACATAACTTCAAGTGAATCGTTGGTTGAGGGGTCGTAACAATGAGAAGCAGAGAGGATCTTTACAAGAGGTTAGGGATTTTCCTTGGAAAGGTTGTCTTGTGGTTATAAAATTAGAGGGGGAAGAATTAAAATGATTACGCTCTAAAAATGACTTAGTAGAAGTGACAGGGTTGTTTTTAACCTAAATATTTTTTAAGTACCAAATTTGTCACTCCTCTAAGTTATATGTTACTAACTGTAAACTCTCTTTATTGCCGCTGTAAAAGAAATGAAGTACTTTTAGTCAATGTTTTTCAATAAATCAGGAACTTTGTATTAAATCCACATTTTATTTGCTTATATGGATGTCCTTTTATTTTGACTGAACTGTTACAGACTCCTGAATCACAGAATAAGGTGCTTTGGAGAAGCCTTAAGGCCCAGGAAGTGGGTTTCCCTGAGGGAGACAGGCCTAGGAAGCTGTGGTAAAAAAGAAGAAGCTAAAGATGTTTGTTATGCTTGAATTGGTAAGAGATGAATTCATCTAAGATGGATATTTTTAAAACCACAGTCTCCCACACAATCACTTCTACACTCACCTAATCATAAGATGTTTTTAATGGCTTTGATTTTATTCACCTATTAGGTTTGCAAATTACTATGTAACTGCATATTAGCTAATGAATGATAGCTAAGCATTGACTATAAAATTAGATTATAATAAGTGATATAAAATATCCATAGAATTCTCATTCCTTTTTATATTTAAAAGGATATGGCTTTTAAGATAGTTGTGCTTGTTAATTTTTTAACTTTATTAATTACCTAATGAAAGGAAAAGTAAAAAGGAAATCACAAATCTTTTGATTTTTTTCTTCTCATTAGCAACCTACTTATAAATGTTGATAATGCTTTAAATTGTTGGTGCAATTAAGTTATTTAAATCACAGTGGCTTCACTTTTCCTGATGGCTGTCAACATAGGTAAATGAGAGGTAGCTGTGGCTGGATTGAAAATTGTAGCTATTTGTAGCTGGATTGAAAATGGAAGACTAACATAATAACTTTTTATCAACCTTAAAACAAAATGACTCAAAATACATTCCCATTGACATTTTCCCCTGGCATGGGAATTTCAGATATAAAAACACAGAGGCAAAGAGAGACTGAAACAGAAAACTAAAAACAAAAATCTTAGATTTTATACGGAGCATATCCAGTAGTTAAGAATCTCGCTTAGTCACTTTGTTAATGGACTATCAAGTCCATCATAATCTAATATAAATCAATTACAACTAAACCACCACAGTAGTAAAACTGCCATATGGCAGGGTAGCCTGTTTAAGGCAGCAGAGCCCTGTAAGTACTTTGGAACTTTTCCAATCTAAGCTGCAAAACTAAACCATAGAGTAAATTATATTCTCTCCCCACTACTGAAAATTAGTGTTTGCACATGTGTATGTGTGTGCTATATATTATTTGTATATTTGTGTACATACCTATATTTATATATATAGACTCACATATTAACACATATTTGCATGTGTATGCATAGATAACTGAGGTATTAATACAACATACTTTCTCTAAGTGCCTATATTTCTGAAGGCTTTGGAAGTGGAAGAGAAATGCATTTATTTCATTCTATTACTCTGTTGGTGTTTCCCCTGGATATAAAAGATTGTTAAAATAGGAATCTTAACTCAATGGCTTATAAACCCTGTCTTGGGCTCTCTTCAAGTCTTCTGCGGCAGAGTTGGTTCTTTTCTTCCCTCTCTTAATGTACCAGAATTGAATAAAGCTGAAATCATTAAATATTTACTGAGCATCTACTGTGTTTGAGGCACTGCAGTGGGCATTATTATGTAAATAAAGAGGTAGTCAGCTAGTTAGGGAAAGAAGATATGAGCATGTAAAATATTTAAAATAAGATTATAAACATCAATTTACAATTTAAGATACACAATGTCACAAAATGGCATTTGATTACACAAAGTGACATTTAATTACTTACTAAATGAATTGTATAAACTACTGTTGTCATGAGGTCCCCGCAAAAGAGAGAAAGATCACAGAAGATCCTGAGTTGGATCCTAAAAGATGTGTTAGGCCAGGCACAGTGGTTCAGGCCTATGACCTCAGCTCATGGCTAATCTCAGCACACTGGAAGGCCAAAGCAGGAGAATCACTTAAGGCCAGGAGTTCAAGACTAGCCTGAGCAACATAGTGACACCCCACCTCTACAAAATTTTTTTTAAAAATCATCCAGGCATGGTGGTGTGTGCCTGTAGTCCTAGTCACTCAGAAGACTGAGGTGGGAAGATCACTTGAGCTCAGGGGGATCCAGGCTGTAGAGAGCTACAATCTAGCCATTGTATTCCATCCTGAGCGACAAAGTAAGATCTGGTTTCTTAAAAAAAAAAAGTCAGTTTAGGAGAGGAGGGGACAGACATATTCCAGGTGAATGAAATCAAAGGGATAACAAATGCAAAACACAAGCAGTGTTCAGAAGTCAGAGGTCAGTTATCTTTCCATATTAAATTGTTCTCCACTTGTAGAGACTAAGTTGTGTTAACTATAACTAAGGATTCAATAACATGCCTTCTGTGATGCTGGTGAAAAATAAAATATTTCCTAAGTAAACCATCAGGGATACTTACTTGAATGAAGCAGTGAATTGATAATGTAGTTATTTTAGATTCCAGAGTAGCTTGAATGTTTTAACTCAGTGGTACCATGCAAGTAATGAGACAGATAACTCTGCTTGTGCTTAAACTATACAATAATTATTATTTTGATTCTTTGCAAGCATACTGGTGTACTCTCTACTTTTTTATCACAAGCTTTGCCAAGTATAGTACCATTAAAGCTCAGTGGCCTCCAGTTTATGTTGCAGGTGTCTATACAGGTTCTCAGAAATCATCCTGCACAAAGTTTTATGCATTTTATGATTTAGTTTATCTGGGATGATGCTCAAGTAATCCACCAACCACATTTTTTGAAACACTGGGCTAGAAAATTGGGTCTTGGGTAATAATCCAAATGATTCTGTGAGAAGGTCAAACCCTAGCAGTTTAATCTAAATTATTTTTATGATAAGGAGACCATGTAGGTGCATTGGAATTTAGTAAGTGTTCTGATAGAGTTATAAGTGAGTAGAACTTATGCTCTAGTAAGAACTGAAATTCTTGGCAATAAGTTGAGAATAGCTGGTATCAGTAGAGAACTTAAAAAGACATTCTCAACAAGCAGATTTCTATTTGAATTTGGAGAGGATATAAAGGGTTCCACTTGCATACCGTCTACCTCCTCCACCTCACCACGCTCAAACCCCAATGTTCCGAGCTGAACCTTTGAGAGAACCATATTAGGGCTTGGCCAGCCACAATCTACATACTGATGATCAGACTTGACACCAGGTTAATCCTGCCATAAATTAGCTGAGTAAGCTATACTCTTCCCCTCTAAAAAGTTTTTGTCCAATCTTTAAGTGATAAAGTGGTATCACGTTAGACTGACAAAAGATTGATTACCTTCTTGGTATTCCCATGGGAGTTTGATTAGACTCCTACAATAGTGTCAACCATGACAAATTCAAATGAGGTATGTTTTTGCCTGTTTTCCACACAGTGAGCAACTTAAGCTACAAATGGCATATTTTGCTCATCTTTGTGGTTCCCAATCTAGCAAGTACTCAATAAATGTATACCAGTCATGTATACAGGAAAATATCACTGTGCAAATCTGTCCTGAAGCTGAGACTGAACATATTCATAGTTTGCCAAGAAAATTCAGAAATGGAAACAATCAAACAGGAGAACATTCCTAACACAGTGTAGGAATCATGAACAGAATGAAACTGGCAGATTGAGAAAAGTTAAAGGAATAGTCGGAAAGTATTTCTAACAAGACCTGCAGAAGAAAGATTTTCAATACAAAATAAGCAATCAAACAAAAACCATACCTCATGGAGCAGAAGTAATGAACTTTTTTCAAATATGAGCCATTATTTATATGAAATATTAATAGCAATAGAAAATTTAAAATAATTTTGAATTTAGTAATTTTAAGAGGAAAAATATAAAATACATACAAATTTAAAATTAAAAATATGGAATATAACACAATAAACAGCTAATATCATCAATGAAATATACAGTAAAAACCATTTTTTTTTTTGATATGGAGTCTTGCTCTGTCACCCAGGCTGGAGTGCAATGGCACAATCTCAGCTCACTACAACCTCCTCCTCCCAGGTTCAAGTGATCTTCCTGCCTCAGCCTCCCACCTCCCAAATAGCTGAAACTACAGGCACATTCCACCACATCTGGTTAATTTTTGTATTTTTAGTAGAGACAGGGTTTCACCATGTTGGCCAGGCTGGTCTCGAACTCCTGACATCAGGTGACCTGCCCACCATGGCCTCCCAAGGTGTACAATAAAAGCTCTTTACATTTATATTTGTAGTTAAGTAAACACAGAGACAAACGAGCTACCACTTCCATTGTGTTTACCATCCCCAGGTACCATCCCGTGATTCACAAGTATGAAGACATCTCATATTCCTAATAATCTTATAAGATAGACATAGTATTGGTCCATTTCATTGATAAAAGTACTGAGGCACAACAAAATTAATTTACTTTCAAAGGTCATCCAACTAAACAGCAGGAGTCAAGATGTGAAATAAGTCAGGTGTCCTGGCTCCTGACTCTATTACTAAGCCCTGTGCTATCCATCTCTCTCAAAAAAGAAATTTAAAAGAAGGCAGAGGAAGAAAAGGAGGAGTTAGTGGGGGAAGAAGTGGAGAAAAGTAGAGAGGAAGAGAAAACAAGTTATTTTTGAAAGTTCTTTAATATATTGTTTTTTGAATATACCCATTGTATTGACACAGCTTTTGCACTCATGGCAGGTAGCATGGTGACTTATATGTCATTATCATAACAACAGCTAATACTTTAAGTACTTACTGGGTAGTAAATTGGGAATATTTATAAAGATAATAATAATTAAAGACAGATTCAAGATGGCCCATCACTAGCAGCTCAGGATTGTAGCTCCCAGTGAAAGTGCAGAGAACGAGAGGATGCCACACTTTCAGACGAATTTTTGTTGCTCACAGACCAGGAGATTCCTAGTGGAGGAGCCCCACGGGTCGCCAGCATGACTCTTGTGGCCAGCATGGTGCTTTTGCCGGCACCTCGGCACAGCGGTTCTCAGTGCAGAGTAAACGGGACTGGGTCCCCTTTTGGTCGACGTTTGGAGCTCCAGGAAGGCAGAGTCGCCCATTGAGCTGATTGAAAAAGGGACTCAAGATGGAAGCCAGACCAGAGATTCCCAGGCAGAAAAGCACCATGAATCTTGACACTGCTGTTTTGGCCAGTGCAGTGGGTTGCTCAGATTTTGGATAAATTAACAATGATGGAAAGAAACCAATGTAAAAAGGCTGAGAATACCCAAAATCAGAATGCCTCTCCCTCTACAGGGGATCACAGCTCCTCATCAACAGGGGAACAAGGCCTGATGGGGAACGAGTGCGTTCCATTAACAGAATTAGGCTTCAGAAAGTGGATAATAAGAAACTTCTGTGAGTTAAAAGAACATGTTCTAGCTCAACATAAAGAAACTAAGAACCTTGAAAAAAGGTTTGACAAAATCCTAACGAGAATAGACAATTTAGAGAGGAATATAAGTGAATTAATGGAACTGAAGAATACAATACGAGAACACTGCAAAGTATGCACAGGTTTTAACAGTTGAATTGATCAAGCAGAAGAAAGAATATCAGAGGTCCAAGACCACAATGAAATGAGAAGACAAGACTAGAGAAGAAAGAGTAAAAAGGAATAAGCAAAGTCTCCAAGAAATATGGGACTATGTGGAAAGACCTAATTTACGTTTGATAGGTGTACCTGAATGTCATGAAGAGAATGAATCCAAGCTGGAAAATATTCTTCTGGAGATTATTCAGGAAAACGTTCCTAACCTAGTAAGACAGGACAATACTCAACTCCAAGTAATACAGAGAATACCACAAAGATAGTCCTCAAGTAGAGCAACCCCAAGGCACATAATTGTTATATGCACCAGGGTTGAAATTAAGGAGAAAATTCTAAGGGCAGCTAGAGAGAAAGGTCAGTTTACCCATAAAGGGAAGCCTATCAGACTCAAAGCAGATCTCTCAGCAGAAACCCTACAAACTAGAAGAGAGTGGAGGTCAATATTCAATATTCTCAAAGAAAAGAATTTTCAACCCAGAATCTCATATCCAGCCAAACTAAGCTTCAAAAATGAAGGAAAAATTAAATTGTTCATGAACAAGCAAGCACTCAGAGATTTCATCACCACCAGGCCTGCTTTATAAGAGCTTCTGAAAGAAGCATTACACACAGAAAGGAACGACCAGTATTAGTCATCCCAAAAACTTACCAAAAGGTAAAGAGTATCTCCATAATGAAGAATCTATATCAATTAATGGGCAAAATAGCCAGATAGCATGAAATGACAATATTAAACTCACAAATATCAATATTAATCCTAAATTTAAATGGATTAAATGCCCCAATCAAAGACACAGACATGCAAATGGAATAAAAAGTCAAAACCCATTGGTACGCTGTATCCAGATCCATCTCATAAGCAAGGACATGCAAAAACTCAAAACAAAGGATTGGAGGAAGACTTACCAATCAAATGCAGAGCAAAAAACAAACAAACAATAAAAACGGGAGTTGTAACTTTTGTCTCTGACAAAATAGACTTTAATAGTAACAAAGACTAAAAGAAACAAAGAAGGATATTACATAATGGTAAAAGGATCAATGCAACAACAGGAGTCAATGATCATAAATATATATGCACCCAATACAGGAGTACCCAGATACATAAGACAAGTTCTCAATGACTTATAAAGAAACTTGGACTCTCGCATAATAATAGCGGGAGACTTTGACACCACATTGTCAATATTCGATGGATCAATGAGATAGAAAATTAACAGGGACATCTATGATTAGAATTCACACCTGGAACAAGTAAACTCAGTGAATATTTATAGAATTCTTCACCCCAGATCCACAGAACACACATTTTTCTCAGTATCACATTAAACCTATTTTAAAAGTGACCACATAATCAGAAGTAAATCACTCTTCAGCATTTGCATAGCATTTCACAGACTTAAATGAAATATTGGTTGGCTGTTTGTTATTTTCTTCCCTTATTCCTTCCTGTCTCCACTGTTAAGCACAATTATTGGCATAAAAGAGGTTTTTAATACCTATTTTTCTATTGCATTCCAGCCTGGGCAATAGAGCAAGACTCCTGTTCTCTCTCTCCCCCTTTCTCTTTCTCTTTCATTCTTTCTTAAAAAAAAAAGACAATAATAATTACATTAGATAAATGTTTTTGAGCATTTATTCTGTGCCAGGCACTTTGTTATGCCCTTTATATGAATGAGTTCATTCAACCCTCTGATGAACTATGTGGCTTTGTGATTTTGAGCAAATTATGAAAATATATAGCTCATGCACAAAACATGGGCTTAATAACAGAATCCCATCATAGTTTTCTATGAGACTAAATGAGTTAACACATGTAAAATGTTTAAAACTTACTGGAATAGGGTAAGCTCAACACACTTGAGCATTTATTACTGATACACTTACTATTATTCTTGTTTTACTGATAAGGAAACTGAGGCACATAAAGATTGAAGGACTTGCTCAAAGTCTCAGAGCTAGAAGGTGATGAAACCAGTATTTGAGGCCAGTCAGTCTGGCCCTCCACACAGTCAGTGCTCAAGGAATATTGTTTGAATGCATGCATGAATGAATATGCCAGCTGGAGGGCAATGATGAGCACGTAGAGAAGAAACTGGCTAGGTAGAAAGTGAAGAAAGAAGAAAGATGGGAGTTGCAATCATAAAAAGGAGCAGGAGATTGAGAGATAGAAAGGGGAAAAATAAGAAAGAGTAAAGAGATGTAAAACAGAAGAGATCATTACAGGAAATTCTCACATAAGAGTGAAGCCATCTTCTTTTAATCACAAGCAGCAATTAATCTAAGAGCGAGCACTCTGAAATATTGAGGATCATACTGAGAAAATTAAAAGCAACATTAAAGCAGATTCACCTTGAAGTTGGAAAAACTTATTATATAAGTGGGCAAAGATAATAGAAAAAAATTCTGGTGACATGGCTCCATGATCAAAGTGGTTTCAAAACCTCTAAGCTACAATGTTTCCAGATCTGTGTGCTCTAAAGAGCTCTCCAGGCTGCCCCATCACTTTTCCCCCTATGGGACAAGTGAGAATTTGAATTTAGAAAGGTCTTCAGGAAAAAATCTCTCACATAAAAAATAACTGCTCTGTATTCAAAAGAGTAGTTGAAAATAAAGCAGTGAGGAAAGAGGATTAATGATTCAAAGACTGGGAGTATTAGAACCATTATCGTGGAGATTTCTATACAAGTTTATCAGACAATAAATAAAATAACTAGTAGTACTTGAATTTGCAATAATACCAACAAAAAGATTTTCTTGGGGCCTTAGAGTGTTGAGAGGATGGTCTGAGATGCTGCTTAGTGTCTGGCACAGTGCCTCATATACATATTAAATGCTCACTAATACATCTAAGCTATTATTTTTCCTGGTGATTTAGGTATAAGGTATAAAGACTATCTACTCCCCTTCTCCCAGTAAAGCAATGATAAGCCAGAAGCACAGAGGTCACGGCCACTGAAGGTGCTTACAAGAGTAATATTGAGATGGGAGGTTATGAAGCTGAGACTGAGTAATATTGAAAATGAATCCAGGAGCTGCGTAGATTCCTCATTGAGGTCGCAAGGAAACACATAGCCAGTTATACACAGAGAAAGGAGTGTCTACGTATGTAACAATTCTGAGTGATAAAATGTGGTTACGTAAGACGGTTGATGCATATGAAGGAGGACATTATTCCCCGATCAGAAGAGGCCATGAGGTTACAGGGATAATGGCCACAAGTGCAATGTGGCAGCAGAGAAGGTAGAACTCCAAGAGGAAAGAGAGAAAATGGCAGGCGAGTGTCAAGTGCCTCTGGGAAGAGTCCTGAGGGAGACACGAGATTAGCAAGTGACAATGGAGAAAAATGCACTTGGTTGAATGCTAAAGAGAATGGTAAATCTAGGAGGCCTGACACCAAGGAAGTAAGGATGGTTTAACAAAGAAGATAAAGTAGGAGCTATGAGGAGTGATAAGAGGGCCCAACTAAGAACAATGAGATAGGGGACATGAGTGATGGTGGAGACAGACTGGTGTTGAGAAAATGAGGGGTTCTCTCTTTAGAACATTTTAGAGTGGTAATAAAGTGAGAAGAGTTTGAAAGTGAAGGTGACCGGTTTTTTGACAAATCATCCTTTCTCTTCCAATGAATCCCAAATCACTGTCTCTTTTTTATGGAGACAGATTTTAATTATGGCCAGGGCAAAGAGACTTGGAGACAAGGGGTAGCATATTTTAATGCATAGGAACAGTCATTTTTATTATGTTGTATATATACATGTGTGTGTGTATTGAATCACTCTTTATTTTCTTCAGAGACTCAGCCTATTACTTTTATATTCATTAAAATAACCACTGTTTAAAAATGCTTTGATATATTTAATGGTGGTATGGTAACTACCTGAATTTTAAACAGCATTCCATAGTAAAGTGCAGGCTCTCTGAGGTCAGAGATCACACCTGTCCTACTGATCACAGTATCTCAGGGCCTAGCAGAATTCCTGTTTTATATAAGAAATTCAGTAAAGATTTCCTAACTTGCTAGGGTTAAGATTTCTAAAAAGCTAGTTATTTCCAGTAGTCTGTGACTAGGATAAGAAAAGCAGTAGCTGAGCACCTCTGTGGGCTGGGCGTGAGTATCTTGTGTTTCCTTTTATTTAAGACCTACGTTAAGCACCGCAGTAGGTATTATCATCCCCATTTGCTTGTGGGAAAACTGAGGATCTGAGACATAAAAGTACTTGGACAAAGTCACTCTCATTTCAAGCTTCCTAAATATCACTTTAGTAAAAATAAGTTGTATTGGAATAGATATATTTAGGAATTGTGAGGTTCAAGTTCAGAGCTTTCACGCAAACTTCACCATCCTATTTCTTCAATAGTAAGAAGTAAGGGGCAGTTTTCATGAGAGTCCTCCATCTACCCAGTCTTGCAGCCTGGCTGGGAAGAAATACATATGATATTTCACTTGACCTTGTTTAACGCTCGCAAGAGATACAGGAGGTAGGCATCATTTCTACGACGAAACTGAAACTTAGGGCGACGAGGCAAAATGTCCATAGTCACTCAGCTCATAAGTAATCAAGCACTGAATGAGGATTTGAAACCAGTTTTATCTGAATACAAATTTTAGGCTTTTCCACCCTATTATAATATCAGAATTTTTGTTTGGTACTAAACTCAATAGCCATGAGATGCCTGTATCCTTAGAACAAAAAACTTCCTCAAAATTAGAAAAAAAAAAAAAAGACCATTTTAGAAACTTATTTCACCTGGCATTTATTCTCAAATATGTACAGCTACGTGGGGTAGAATCATATTACTTTAAACAAACAAACAAACAAAACGATTTAACTTTCAACCTAAATTAACATTTCTGGACAGGTGACTTCGCAGTTAATTAACCCCTTCTGTGTGGTGTAAACCTCTGTTGTAGAGGGACCCAGGAGAATTATAATGAAAAATATGGTTTGTGAACATGTAAATTAAAAGAAACAATAAAAAGGAGTGAAAAGAAGAAAAACAAATTATTCAGTTGTTAAATGTGTAAGACTGGCTTTAGAATATCACTAACATCCCAAATTTAAAAATGTGAGAAACTTTAAAATTGACTAATAATTAGCTGGTGGCTTATAGAAATTAATTTATAGTAAGTTTTAATTGTTAGCTTAAACTGTTTTAAAAATATTCAACACATGTGCATTAAAATACTTTAATCCTATAATATCATTTTCCAGTACCATATAAATATGATTTAAAAATGTTTTACAGATACAAAATGTTTTACAAGGATGAGAAAAGATGTTAAAGGGTGAACACATCCATCCTTCTATAAAAATAAAAATCAGTTTGGCAAAGGAAATGCATTCATATTAAAATATTAAAAATTAAATGTAATGTCGTAAAACCTTTGCCTAAGAAAAGCCATGAAGTTAAACCACTCATCACAAGATTTAATGAGGTATTGTCTTTAATATCAGCTATTTCCTATAAGAGAAAAAGATATACAGCAGAATGTCTTCACTTTTAAAATGCTCTTACTTTAATGTTACTAGGCAAATGTATTTGAATTAAGAAAAATTTTGTTCAATTTATTCTAATACCATAATTCATATTTTGTCTATCCAAATCTTCCCTTAACAAGTTATCATCAACTGCTTAAGAAATGTGTATTTATTATAGAATACTTCGATCAACAGTTCATCTCCTGACATAAAGGTTTTTAAAATTCAGATGAGGTGGCTAGCTAATCCCACACATCTTAAATCTTAAAACAATCACTGTACAGGAAATGCCATGCACCTTACTCAAATATCAGCTTTAATTCTCTCCAAGTAAAATTCCAGCCATAGTACCTGAAATATTGTAAAAACATTGCAAATAGTTGGCTGTTCAGTTTTAGATTTCAAATCATTATGTTACTATGTGGCTCAACTATTTATATCAACTATATTTTTAATGGATAATACAAAGTCTACAAGTATAATTTCTATAAAGCTAGTTTTATTATTTGTTGGCTTGGCATTTTTAGTGTAATTTTAAAATAGTAAACAATTTCATTTTTATACTAAATGAAAGATACATGTGTAAACTGTAAAAATTATGCAGCTCTCTGTCCTTTATCATGTATACAGACAGATAGTTACAGACGTAGACATCAATATAGTTCTATATTCGACTTGTCCAACACACTTGTGACTGGGGTTAATTTCAATGGCTGTCTCATTTTAGAACTAATTTCAATTGTTTTATAATTCTGTATTTTTTAATGTCTTAGAGGCATTACAAATGTATTCTCATTATTTTGTCTTTATATTCAAGACACTTTTTGCTCCTTCCACAAATTTTTTTTCCCAGTTTTTCTTACCTACAGTCATTATCACTCTGGTATACTTGGTGAAAGTTAAATTTTCCTCAAAGGGTAAAATCAAGAATAATAAAAATCAATTGTAGAATTTTCCATCGACATCTATGATGTAGGTTGAGTGAATATTTTTTCTCTGCCCTCCAAAAGAAAGGGTAGACTTTTCTTTTTAGCATTTTCGAACAAACTACAAATAGCTAAAAAGTCTGTTTTAAGATTGAGAGCTCCAGAGGAGAAATTTCCTAACATCCTTCCCCAGAATTGGTGCTTTTATTAATATAGTTGGAACTTCTACAGATCACAGACATTGTTTGCCCAGGCTGACCAATCTTTGAGGCAGGTTTTTTTCCCCTTCAAGATACTTCATGTTAACAGCTTGAGGGTGTTCAATCAGCACTGCTTTGATCTCGGCTGGAACTATAATTATTTAACATTGTTACATGGATTTCTATAATCCACCCCACCATTAAATCCCTTTTACACCCTCATCTTCTGAGGCCTAATCTGCATCCATACACTTAGTTTGTCTTCTCGCTGGTCTCATCAGGAGCCTGCATTCTCCCACATCGTGACTGATGGTTTTCTCTCTTTTTTCCCCTCTAATGAAATCATTTTCTTACAAATTGAAAACTGCAAAAATGTCTTATGTATTTGCCCTATTTTTAAGCGCTCCTTATTGAATAGCAGTATCATCCACCAGTCACTGCAAACTTTTACCCCCAATTCTATAAAATTCATTTACTCAGCAGAGGATTTATTAAAATAAAGATAAGCATATATTTGATTTTTAAAGAGAATTTCTGTAAAAGCATATAAAACAGAAAGCTGCAAATGTGGTTTTTTGAAAACACAGGAGGGAAGATTTGGTTACATTTTACACTTTCTTATTTCTTCTTCAGAAAGTGAACTGAGCTGTTCTGGATGGGCCATAAAACTGAAAGGTATAAAACCAATTGAAAATAGAGATCTTGTGGGAACAATTCTGTAAGAATGTCTGAAGAGGTCTGTGGAAGGTAAGTCCCAAGGAGAAAAGGAAAGAGAGATAAGGAGGCTGTTCTGCAAAACTGCAAGGCCCTCAGAAAAAACAAAGGGAACAGTACAGAGAACAGAGCCTAGTGGGGAGGTGGAGATTTTGCACTTTCCTAATTCTGGCATGTGTATTCCTCACAAAATTCATGGCTATCAGCTCATTCAAGAAAGAGTTCACTTACAGTATGTTGTTTGGGCTAGATTCTTCAAGCATTTAAGTGTAGATGCTAAGAGATAAATGCAGATTTCTCAATTTGAAAAGGAAGGCACTAGACCATGCAGTCATCTGTAGAAGAGAGAGGATTATCTTCCCTTTTGGAAAAAAAATAAAACCACATTGAAAGATAGAAAATTTCCATTACATTCTCTCATTAGGAAGCCACCTAAGGCCACTTACACATGAAGAACACTAAAATCGTAAGATCTGGCAGTTAGCTATTTATTTATTTGCTAGTTTGTTTGTTTAGAGATAAATGAATAAATATTTTGTCCTGAGTTAATCTGAACTTCTCTTCTTCAATTGCAAGTTTTTAATCCAATATTGCTATTATTGTAATACTGCTAATAACCAATCATTAAAAGTAATCATCCTTTCTTTCCTTTGAAGAGCATATAGCACAAAAGTTTTATATATATACATACACACACACACTATGGAAATGTGATTTCATAAATATGTTCTATATGTGTTTTTATAAACAAATATATAGTTTATAAAAACTGTATATATGTATGTATGTGTATACACACACGTAGTTTTATATAGAGATGGTTTATATACATAATACATATAAAGTTATCTAGAATGTTAATCAATGAAAAAAGTGAATATAAGGGCAGGCTTGCAAACACTGGCTGCAAGGAAGCTTAAAATTATATTTTCAGCCCATTCTAAGCAACGTTCTTGGACTCTATGGTTTAGCTACCCATGCAATTATGTCGTTCTTGTCGCTGCCATTTCCTGTCCATGTTTTCTTTTATCTGCCTTAATAATTTATTCCATCATTTTATATTTTATGTTTTTTATTATTTATCACAAATCCACTGCAGAATGAAGCTGAGCATAAGGAGCACATGCCTAAATTATATTTTTCAATCTGAAATATTTTAGCACTTCAACTTGAACTGAAGCTAGTGTCATTTTACTCTAATCAAGGATGTTGAATCGAATAAAAACCTTGATTTTTTAACACCATAGATACAAACTGATTTATTTCTTTGTCTATTCAGAAGTTAAAAAATATAAGGAAGAAGACACAAGGTTGAAGCAAAATTTTAGATCAAAAAAAAAAATCTGGATACAAAATAAGGATCGTGATGATGATGATGTCATGGTTATACTGCTTACACAACACTTAGTGTCAGACAATCATTTCATTAATTCACTTATATAAAACCCTAGGAAGCATGTATATAGCACTCTCATTGTAGAGACAGAAAGTTGACAGGCAGAAATGTTAAGTAATTTGTGCAAATTTACTGAGCATAATGAAAGCAACAGAATTTGAAAGCAACTTTCATCTGAGATTCTGTCTCCCATTATCTCTACCTTCCTTTCCTGAGACTTGACTTGTGACCTTGGTCAGTCTCCCCCTCATCCAGCCTTCTTCACATAGGAAGATTTGCAAAGGGAAGCAGTAAGGTCAGGCCTGACTTTGTTCTCTGTTAGCAATGAAACCAGGTAAACCATTTAACGGTTCTAACATTTAACATCCTTAGCTATAAAATAAGGATTACATATTGGGACTGGAGCCAAGGTGCTTTGGAGTTTTGAACACCAGTGACTGGAGTCAGGGTATTGATGAATGGTGGAGATTATTAAGATTATTATGTGTTTTCCAGGATGAAGACACACAAATGATGAAGTAAACACAGAAACCAAAAAGTGGTGCGTTGGAAAAGAAACATTTCTGAACATTTTATTAAAATATAAATTAAACTTAATAAGCAGACTTAAAAAATAAATCCTATTTCTCCTTGCTTATATTTTAGGGAAGGAAAAACAACTCCAGTTAGGTAGGGAAACTTCAAAATATGGTAGCAAATAATAAGTGCCACAATGAAGAAGAGCCCATTGTATGAAAATGGTGACATACACACAATCTCTGGAGTCCAGGCTGCTTAATTTTGATTCCAGGATTAACTGCTGTGTGACTTTAAGCAAGTTCCTTAACATTCCTATGCCTCAGTTTTCTGATAGGTCAAGATGAGAATAGTACCCCTAAAGTTACTATGGGGAAAACAATGAGAATTGATTCACTCTTACACCTCCCATGCCTGTAACAGCAACTGGCACACAGTAAACTCTCAATACATATTAGATACAAGAGATATGAATGAAAAAGAGAATGCCAAAAAGATCACAGAAGGGAAGCATTTCCAAAAAGTAGAACGTTACGACCTCAACATTAATCCTAGATAATTGTTTTTTGTTTTAATCATTTCAAAAGAATAACGCTCTGAAAAATAAATGTTTTAGGGCCTCTGATTTACTAAGTTTACCTTTAAGCCCTTTTATTGGAATGATTTAAGATTTCTGAAAATGACTATCAATGAGCCTAACTGGATAAAATATCCTGAATTCTATAGATTTAATATTAAAAGCCCAAAGGAATTCAGGAGTATTATTAATTCCAGGAATTTTAAACCATGGTTGAAATATTTCATGAATTTTTATAACAGTTAAATATAATGCCATCTTCATTTTACTGTATTTGAATATCTGACATTTAAAGTTTTTTTTGTTTTACCATGCTTGCTTTAAAGGTAAAGAACAAGTCAAACCCAGAAAGCTGAACTGACTAACAATCTCTTTTTTAATTTTAAAATGTGCTAAAATATTCCACTATATATTAATCATGAATTATTGACATGAAATATTACCCTTAAGCTATGTGAGTTTCTAAAATAATTTATTTCCATTTTCTATAAAGCTATTTTATAAGAAATTAATTTTGCCACATAATTGTAATTATGATTTTTTATAAGTGAATAATTTGAGCTTTTCAAAAATGTCTACTTGTTCTTGATAATCAAACATTTTTCTATTATCCACACCAGTATGTCAGATATCAAAAAGTGCATTATACACGGTTGAGAGATTTTTAAAATCTCGTATTTTAAAATTTAATGTAGAATATAAAAATAATTGTTACATATAATAACTTAAAATAGTTATTTTTTCCACAATGCACAGAGCATTTTTTTCTTTATAGAATAATAAGTAGTTCATTTTGTACATATAACCATAAAAAAAACAAAAATAAATTCCCCAATTATGCCTCAAGTAAAGCATCTTCCTTTTGAGACCTTCTTTTATCCCCCGAAATTCTCCAGGATTTGGAGGAGCCAGGAGATCCGTTAGATCACTGGAGTCCCAGCTTTGCTTGCTATGTTTTGGTGTCACTATTGAAAACCTTTCCTGCATAAGAAAATTGATTTGCTTTCTCCACTAAGGTGATACCCAAGCAGCTTCTGCTCATAGACGACCTTAGGCTGCAGGGTTCCATTCACTTAATCAACACTCACATCTCAGCTTAGACATTCTCTCCCAGAGCGGGACCCCAGGGAATGCTATCTGGTCCCAGAGGATTTAGATTCAGGAACAAGGGCTGAGGAAAACCCTCTCTCTTAAACCCCAAGGCCTCAGTGTTGAGTCCTGGCTTTATCTGCCTTTCAGAAATCTTCCCTTGGTGTCTTCTCCCTGACAGTAGACTTTCATTAAAGCCACCCTAATCCACTCCACTATGGACTGAACTGTGTTCCCCCAAAACTCATATGTTGAGGCCCTACTCTCCAATGTTAATCTCTTTGGAGGTATAACCTTTAAGGAAATAATTACAGTTAAATGAGATCACAAGGAGAGAACTATAAGCCAATAGAAATGGTATCCCTGTAAGAAGAGGACCACATACCAGGAGTTCTCACACACACAGAAAAAGTAAGGGGAGTACGTAGCAAGAAGTCAGCCATCTGCAAGCTAGGAAGAGGGGTCTCCCTAGAAAACAAGCCTACTGATACATTGATTTTGGACTCCCAGCCTCCAAAACCATGAGAAAATAAACTGTTGTTGGTTAATCCTCCCAGTCTGTGGTATTAAATGCTAATACATTCCCCAAATTGGGGGAAAAGTAATGGAGTTTGGTTGACCACCACAGAAAAAGCCCCTAAGGTATATATGCTAATCAGTCTCTTACCTCCTTCCAGGAGGTTCTGAGATTTCCTAGATAGGGAGTGTTTATCACAAAGTCGCAGAGCTCCCCCAACCAACCCCCACCACCACACACCCAGTTTGGAAGATTTTGGTTCCTATTTGCATTATATTTGCATAATTAACAAGAATTACTCAGCTGGGTGCACTGGCTCATGCCTATAATCTTAGTACTTTGGGAGGCCAAAGTGGAGGATCACTTGAGCCCAAAAGTTCAAGACTACAGCAACATGGTAAGACCCCATCTCTACAAAAATAAAAACAAAACGGAAAACTAACTGGGCATAATTTTGTGCACCTGTGGTCCCAGCTATCTGGAAGGCTGAGATGGGAGGAAGGCTTGAGCCCAAGAGGTCAAGGTAAGCTGTGGTTACACTACTGCAAAATAGCCCAGGTGACAGAGCAAGCCGGTGTCTCAGATAAAGGAAAAAGAAGGGCCATTCAAGTGACTTCTTTGATAATAAGAAAACAGTTTGTAGAATATTTTTTCACAGCATTAGAATTGGTGAAATAATTTCTTTAAAGTTTTTTCCTTTATCAAACTTTGGAGAAACTGTTACTTTAATCATATTACTATAATTATTGTTTAATGGCAAGGGGACTTAATGTCCCCCTTATTCAATTTACAGAGTTAAAAAAAATGTTCTCTATTGAGGAATATGGAAAACACCAAATTAAAAAAAATAGGTATAACTAAAAGAGCAAAAACCCTAAATATGGAAAATGCTTTCTTCTCTGTTTTTTTTTCTTTTGGCTTGCTTTTAATTGCTTTTATAGAGAAGATATAAATAAAAGTAATGTAAAATGAAATAATGCATTGCTTATTAAAAATACATATTGAAAATATGCACTGTCAGTTTCAGATGCTCAATCATTTTTATATTACTTGGCTTACAGCCTACTTAATTCTGTAAGTGACAACAGGTCTCCATCCCTGGTAGACTATGTTTGTCTATTTGTTGTTTTCTCTTTAGTTTGTATTATTAATACAGTGTTCAAAAATATAACAATCTTGATTGATTAATATGGAAAAGGTAATAGGGAAACAACAAATGAATTTGTTAAAATTTTATTCCATCAGGAAGGCTTGAGACTGTCTTTATATGGAGTGTAACATTCATTTCCACTGATTCTCTGCCATGAAAACAAAAATGAATATTTGGTTCTTTGTGTATTTACCCAAAGACAAACATATGTTTAAGACAAACTGTGCTCTTTTCTTTGCTTCCTTGTATGTGACCATGTATTACATTTTTAAAATTTGAAAACATTGAACAGTTTGCAATTTTCTTTTAACTATACCCAATATACAGCCCATAGGAATTTTGTCAAAAAAGGACTCTGCTGTAGGCAAGAAGTTCAGAGGACATCCCTTGAGGCTTCCTTTCTTATTCACTTCACACTCTCCAAAATCCTCCAGGAGTCAAGGGCAAAGACAGCCTTACTTCTGAACACCAGGAAAGACCAGTAAGGCCACTGGAGGCCCTGGTTAGATTTCTTTGCTAACCTTTCACCAAACGCTTTTATTGTCCTCTTTATATGGTAGGTAGATGTAACGCACCTTCAATAGGCAACCTCATGTCTAAATCTGGAGCCCCTTTTGTGCCTCCCGGAAACTGACCACCCTGAGGTCTTTGTCACTTTTGGAGGGTAAGGCACCAATTCACTATTCCAAAAATTTGTAAATAATGGGAAAGATCCATTTATCCTCCCTTTGCTTTAGGAACAGTATTTAGGGATAACCAAATCATGGACGAGGGAAAGATTTTCAAAGGATAATTTTAGCTAATAAATTCAGAAAAAAAAAATGACAAAATGTGAAAACTACCATTTTGCAAATCCTATAGATAAAATGGATCCCGGCAATAATTATTAGGGAAAAATTGAAACTACAAACATTGGATGAGACTGATGACACCTTAATCACCCGATACACTGTACTATCACTACAAGTGTAACTGCAGTGATAATACATCATACACTTGTGCTGATAGCACATTGGAGCATCCAATGGGGCACCCAGCCTTTATGTGCCTACTGATATAAAGCAATAAAAAGCACCCAGCGATTAGTATGTAGTATTGATGCCTATCATATCGAACCTGAATTTACTCAAGGATCTAGATTAACAATCAATTTACAAGAAATATGGGGTATCAAAGAACATGCTACACAACACAACCAGGATGCAATCCACCAAATTCAGAACATGAAAAACACTCTAGGACAAATGAATTGATGTCAACAAATAACTGTGTGCATTGGGCAGGGGGTTGGCAAGTGTAGGGGGAGAGAAACTGCTATCCATTCAAAAAGACTTAAAAATCAGGTAAACCAATATGTGGATCTTTCTTGAATCCTGATTCCAACTAACCAACCATAGAGACATTTTTTGACATAAGTAGGGAAGTTTGAAAATGAATTGAGTTTTCGATAATATTAAGAATATTTTTACATGTTATATTGATATTTTATTGTTATACTGATATTTAAAATAAAAGTCCTCATTTATTAGAGAGACTATCAAAGTACTTATGAGTGAAATAACATATTTTTTAAAATTCACTTTAAAATAGACATTTTGGGAGGCCGAAGCGGGCAGATCACTTGAGGTCGGGCGTTCAAGACTATCCTGGCCAAAATGGTGAAACCTTGTCTCTAAAAATACAAAAAATTACCTGGGTGTGATGGTGCACTTAGGCAGCTGAGGCCGGATAATCGCTTGAATCCGGGAGGCGGAGAATGCAGTGAGCTGAGATAGTGCCACTGCATTCCAGCTTGGGTGACAGAGCAAGACTCCATCTCAAAACAACAACAAAAACAAAACCGAAACAAACAAACAAACAAAACAATAAAACTCTAGAAAAAAAATTAGCAGGAATTGATGAAACCAGATTAGCTAAAAGTTAATAACTTTTGAGTATGGTCAATGGGTACATGGGAATTCATTGTAGTCTTCACTTTTCCATGATGCATGTTTAAAACTTTGCATATTCATTTATAAAAAATAAAAATAAAACAAATTAAGTTAAAAATGATTGGTCCTCATGGAAGTAATTACTGAATCTCTTTCCACCAGATTGGGTTAGCCCCACCACCAATAATATAGTTTCATGATATCATTTAAGTTACTTCTACAGAACAGCTATCACATAGGCAATATCCACCCAAAAATTATTATTAATACAGTCTTCAATCTCTTGTCGAGCATAAACTGTCTGAAGTTGAGATCACTCTGATTTATTTATTGCTGTATATCCTAGGGTCTAACACTGAGTGTTATATATACTTGATACTAAATATATAATTGAAAACATACTTGCCCAACTAATTTTTCTGTGTAGTGAGTCAATATTACCATTCTAGTAATTTAGTTCCAAATCGATGGCACATTAATATCAAATTATATATATATGCATCTATTTTATTTTTCATGATTTTAAACTACTTCTAATGCATATCACTATGTTGATCTTAACTTATATTCTAATATCACTTAAGTTCTTTTAAAAAACAGACAAAATAAAAACAAAACAGGTTTCTTTCTTTCTTTCAGTTTCCCAGATATGAGAGTCAACTTATTCTTACATCAGAGCACAATACTGGGACAAGGAAATCAATCGATGCCAACGATCCTTGGTCCAATATAAATTATTTAATGCATACTTTTTGAGTTTTGTTTGTTGTTTTGTTTTGTTGTTGCTGTTGTTTGAGACAGAGTCTCATTCTATTGTTCATGCTGGTGTGCAGTAGCAGGATTAGAGCTCACTACAGCCTCAAATTCCTAGGTTCAAGCAATCCTGCCTCAGCCTCCCAAGTAGTTGGGACCTGAGGTGCCAGCCACCACATCTGGCTAATATAAAAAAAAAAAAATTTGTAGAAATGGGGGTTACACCATGTTGTCCAGGCTGGTCTCAAACTTCTGGCCTCAAGGGATCCTCCAACCGAGGCCTCCCAAAGCACTGGGATTACAGACATGAGCCATTGTGCCTGGACAGTACACACATTTTAATAAAAGAGGTTATGGCAAAGATATTTCTTATATAACAATTGCTACTGACTGGTAGTGTCTCTGTAAAGTGCCCTGTTGAGATGAATTCTAAGCTGAATTATGGTTCGGTGGGAAAGAACACAGTAAAAACCCTGTTAATGGACCCAAACTACAACTGGGGTGGGTAGTAGTTATCTAATCAACATAGTCAAACCATAGAAATATTTTTAGAATAGCATTATAAGCATTATATTTTACTTTATAATATACACAAGCATCAAACTTTTATACAGGCTCTAGATATTTTATTTGTATATAAACCAACCAACTGGTGTTTCACTTGTATAAAGAGCATTCACATCATTCATGTGTGATTTCTAATTTATTTCATTAGAACAGAGGATGTAAATGCTTTTGCTTGCAAAGCTATTTGACATTTCTTTAATTTTTTTTATGATTTTTCTCCAAAATTATTCAAAGTTTTTTGACCATACCTACATTTTTTAGTGATTTTCATTTTTTCCAGTCTTTCGAAGGTTTCAACATAGTTTTCATAGAAACAATATATTTTTTGTGGACATATTTTCTTAGTTTAGACAATATTTAAATAAACTAAGAAGTGTAGTAAAAAGGATGCCTGGGAAGCACACAAGTGACTGCCCACATAGTTTCTTTCTACTCCTGGCTCCTGTATCAGTTTGCTAGGGTGGCCATCACAAAGTACCACAAATTGAGTGGCTAAAATAACAGGAATTAATTGTTCCACCGTTCTGGAGGTTAAAAGTCTAAGATCAAGGTGTCAACAAGATTGGTTCCCTCAGAGGGCTATGAGGAAGGATCTGTGCCATGCCTCTCTCTTCTGGCTCCTGGTGGTTTACTGGCAATACTTAGCTTTTCTTGGCATGTAGCAGTATCACTGGGATCTCTGCCTTTGTCTCCACACGGCATTCTCCTGGATGGTCTCCCAAAGAAGACCAGTTATATTGGATTAAGGGGCCACCCTACTTTACTACGACCTTATCTTAACCAATTATATCTTCCACAACCCTATTTTCAAAGAATACCACATTCTGAAGTACTAAAGTTAGAATTTGAACATATATATTTGGGAGTACAAAACTCAACCCCAAACAGCTTCAATCAGTAAGTTTTAGAGAGGGATGGAAATCATAGTTTAGTTGAGGGAGCTTCTACTGTAAATAATGTATTAGTGAATTGTCATATATTTTGAGGACCATAAGATAATTATAAAATTTGACACTGTATCCATTTTCCAGTAGTGTGGCTCACAAAAAAGTCAGTGCAATGAAAGGTCCAAAGAAAATTTATCTCAACTTCATTATCTTTAACTTGAATTCCACAATTTATTATAAATTGTTATTTACATATTTTTCTCAACTTATATAAACAAATTAGGTGTTTGCAAACCCTAAAACAAGTCACTATCTAAATATACTTAGTTCCCATTCTTATACAGCTGAAGAAGTATAAATAATCATAACAGTAATAATAAATTTGTATACTTTACACAGTTCTTTATGACTCAAAGACATTAGCTGTCTTCCAAACAGTGACACAACATTCTTTTTTTTTGGGGGGGGTTGTGTTTATGCCTGTCCTAATTCTATATGAGAATGCAAACTGGAATATAGAATAAAATAAAGAGAACTTTTTTACTGTGTTCATATGGCATTCTGTTCTACAAAGAGTCAGGCTTTCATCTTTTAATCCGATATCCACTTAACTACACTACAGAAGATTTATTTTCTACCCCCTCTTGTTTCATAAAGGGCTCAAAAGTCTGTATCAGTTTTTGACACTTTGTTATAATATTTTTCTGACCCCCCATACACACACATGTGAGCACACACACACACATACACACATACTCCTCTCTGCCTCATTTTCATATGGACACAAAGCATTGAGATAAAATGATGGTTCATTATAGTGGTACAGAGCTCTTATCTTCATCCGGCAAGAGTCATTTCCTTCCAAAGATTGAAATGCAAATGTGAAAATTAATGATAACTGCATTATCTGATAGCAGAGATAATACCAATTCACTGTCAGAGTAATACACAGTCATTCTAGGATTTCCTCTGCTTCTCACAATATTCTTCTTACTGTCAGACTATATCTATGGTTAACTATGTTTCATAGGTTTCTGTTAATTTACTTCAAATGGCATTTCCCAGATCTTATATCTACCACATTTTCCCAATCAAAAAGGAAACGAAATCAGAACTGTAATCTTCAAGCCCTTCTTTGGACGAGTAAAGAGAGGGGAAAAAGCTGTATCATTAAGTATGTGCTTCTATCTCATAGTGGTCTTCTGGTTACCGTTTCACTTTATGCAAAAGTGATCATCTTACTAGTTTAATTTAAAATACAAAGCAGAACTTGCCATACCCGTAAGGTTGAACAGCAATTACATAAAGCAACTTATTTACAGATTTCTTGACCAATTTTTAGTCAAGATGCAACAAGTAGACAGATCTGATTTTGACCTAGGACATTTATTTTTGAAAATTTATTTACATTAAAAATGCTTGAATTAAATCATGTTTTAAGTCAGATGGAATAGATCACATCTAACATGATGACTTTTACATTGCAAAATCATTTTGCCAAATTACCTTACTGAACTAATGTTTAACAAAGACTTATTACATGTAAGGCATTGTAATGGCTACATAGGTACAATTGCTAAAATGATACTAAAAGTAACATTAAGAGTAATTAAGTGAGCACTTAAGAAGCTCTTAGCATCATGCTTTAGATGTACAATCTCATTAAAGAGGTAGTTATTATTATTAGCCCTATTTTACAAACAAGGAAACTGAGGCTTTGGAGTGTTAACAGCTTGCTCAGTCACAAAATTGATTAGTGGCAGAGGCAAGATATAAACAGAAGGAATGTTTTTGGTCTTCTTCATTCATTACATTATCCCAAAATAATTTACCTTTGATGGATAGTCTAATTTACCTATGTAGCAGCAAGTTTTAATATTTGATAATGTATAATACAAAAAATTACTAATATTAATTCATCAACCATCAAAATACTGTTTGGGTTTCTTTTTTGCTTTTATAAAAAGAACCCAAAGCTTAACATTTAAATATTAAAATCTATTTAAACAGAGGCATACACTTATCCTGGAAAGTTTGAATCAAAGAATCTCAGTATCTGCTCAAAACGTTATACCTGTGTATGTCTACATTAACACAATGCTATTGGGGGGATTTACATGTACTTATTTGCATATTTAAGTAGTATGAGGTTTTCCTTTGTTAGAGTCCCTGAAAGTTTCAATTATAGCTGCTATAAGCCTGATGGTAAGACCAAGATTTCATTCAATATTGTACCAGACAAATCAGATTTTCACTATTCCCGAGCGCAAAAAGAAGTAACCATGTTTTAACAAGCTAATCTAGAGAATTAGCATACTGAAAGTTGATATAAGTAAGCTGTGACTTTTAAGATGCTTGTTTCATAAAGGTAGATGACAGATTTATAAAGATTTACCTAAATTTTCTTTCCCTAGTCTCCTTCTAAATACAGATACATAAAACATACTTTGGTTATGGAATGTGGTTCTTAAGATTGCTAGGGATGTAAACACTGTTTTCAAAAATAAGGTCAACATTCTAAGGTCAACATTCAACATTCTAATTGGTCAGTCTGAAAGGACAGAGGGAAAAATGTTTAACAAAGTTCAGTCCTAGGGTAAGGGAAGACCACTTACATTTAGCAAGTCCTACTCTCTCCCAAGTTCTATGCTGGACACTTTGTAAATATCATCTCTTTCAAATTGCATCCCGATCATAGTTATTTCAAGGTAGCTGTTATTATTTATATTTTACAGATAAGGAAACTGAAACTTGGACTAAACTTCTGCACTTAACATGCCAGAATCTAAAATCTGTACGCTTCATTCTGTAGTTTAAATCATGCCCCACTCTCCAGTCTATGAAATGTTTAATTATTGCATCAGTTATTCAAATATGGAACATAAATAATTAAAGAAGCCAACAGCAGGAAAATGACATTAAAAAATGAGAATATGGGAATGATCCAAGATGGCCGATCGCTAACAACCCGGGATTGCAGCTCTGAGGGAAGGCGCAGAGAACTAGAGGACGCCACACTTTCAGACAAATTCTGGTCGCTCATGGAGCAGAAGATCCCCCAGTGGAGGAAACACACGGGTGGCCAGCGCGACTCTCGTGGCCTGCGCAGCAGTTCTGCCGGCACCTCGGCGCGGCAGCTCTCGGAGCAGAGTAAACGGGACTGGTTCCCCTTCTGACCGAGGTTTGGAGCCCCAGGAAGGCAGAGTCGCCTACTACAGACACAAGAAGGAAGCCAGACAGGAGAATCCTGGGCAGAAAAGCACCATCAGTTTTAACGCCACTGCTCTGGCCCTGGGAACTAACAACCTGGACATCCACTCAAGAGACCTAATCTGAAAGTTGGTAATTTCAAAGACAGGAGAATAAATTTACAATGACGGGAAGAAGCCAGCATAAAAAGGCTGAGAATACTCAAAGTCAGAACGCCTCTCCCTCTAAAGATGATCACAGTTCCACATCAACAATGGAACAAGGCTTGATGGAGAACGAGTGCATCCTGATGACAGAAACACTCTTCAAGGAATGGATAATAACAAACTTTGGTGAGTTAAAAGACCATGTTGTAGCCCAACATAAAGAAACTAGGAACTTTGAAAAAAAGTTTGATGAAATCCTATTGAGAATAGACAACTTAGAGCAGAGTATGAGTGAAATAATGGAACTGAAGAATACAATACAGGAACTCTGAGAAGTATGCACAGGTTTAAACACTCGAATTGTTCAAGCAGAATAAGGGATATCAGAGGTCAAAGTCCAACTTAACGAAATAAAACGTGAAGAAAAGATTAGAGAAAAAAGGATAAAAAGGAATGAGCAAAGTCTCCAAGAAATGTGGGACTATGTGAAAAGACCAAATTTATGTTTGATAGGTGTTACCTGAATGTGACGGAGAGAACGAATCCAAGCTGGAAAATACGCTTCAGGATATTATTCAGGAAAATTTTCCTAAACTAGCAAAGCAGGTCAACATTCAACCCCAGGTAATACAGAGAACACCACAAAGATATTCCTCAAGAAGAGCAACCCCAAGGCACATAATCGTTAGATTCACCAGGGTTGAAAAGAAGGAGAAAATACTAAGGGCAGCCAGAGAGAAAGGTCAGATTACCCACAAAGGCAAGCCTATCAGACTTATAGCAGATCTCTCAGCAGAAACTCTACAAGCCAGAAGAGAGTGGGGGCCAATATTCAACATCCTCAAAGAACAGAACCTTCAGCCCAGTATTTCATATCCAGCCTAACTAAAGCTTCACAACTGAAGGAAAAATAAAATCTCTTATGAATAAGCAAGAACTCAGAGATTTTATTACCACCAGGCCTGCTTTACAAGAGCTTCTGAAAGAAGCATTACACACAGAAAGAAACAACCAGTATTAGCCTTTCTAAAAATACACCAAAAAGTAAAGAGCACCAACATAAAGAAGAATTTACACCAACGAATGGATAAAACAGCTAGTCAACATCAAATGGCAGTAACCCTAAATTTAAATCGACTAAATCCCCCAATCAAAAGACACAGCCAAAACCCAATGGCATGTTACATCCAGACCTGTTTCACATGCAATGATACACAAAGACTCAAAACAAAGGGATGGAGAAAGATTTACCAACCAAATGGAGAGCAAAAATAAATAATAAATAAATAAAAAGCAGGAGTTGCAATTCTCTTATCGGATAAAATAGATTTTAAAGCAACAAAGATATAGTGGTAAAAGGATCAAAGCAACAACAAGAGCTAACGATCCTAACACCCAGATACGAGACTTAGATTCAATGAGACAGAAAATTAATAAGGATATCAAGGACTCGAACTCAGATCTGGAAGAAGTAAACTTAATAAATATTTATAGAGCTCTCCACTTCAAATACACAAAATATACATTCTTGTCAATACCACATCACACCTACCCATAAGTTTAAATGAAACATTGATTGGCCATTATTAATACCCAATTTTTTTCAAAATAAAGCAATATTTCCATTTACTCTCCCTCTTTCTCTTCCTCTTTCTTCCTCTCCTATAATTATTTTTTTTTCTTTCCTTCTCTCAAAAAAAAAGAAATCAACTTGTAAACCTCTAGATCCAGGTTGGCAATGTCTCTCTCATTGCTTGATTTTCTTCCTTCCCTTCCCTCCCTCCCTCCCTCCCTCCCTCCCCGCTTTCTTCCTTCCTTCCTTCATCCCTTCCTTCCTCCCTACCGTCCTTCTTCCCGCCCTTCCTGCTTTCCTCCCCCCCCAAAAAAAATGAGAATATTGACAGCATCATGCTACACCTTGAATTTCTCTCAAGTACTTTTAACATTACAATAAATGCAAAATAAATATTTATTGAATAATTAGATGTATAAGAATATTGGTAAACTGAAGAACTTGTGAGAGTGATAAAATGTAAAACTTGTAAGGACTATCAAAGAAAAGAAACAATGTTTACTAAAAAGAAGACAGATGATATAAATAAAATATAGGCAAATAAAGATGAAAAACCAGACGAGTGAAAAGCAAATGCTTTATGAATTAGATTCCAATCAAATAAGTGTCCAAGTATAATTTTAAAAACAAGAAAGAACAATTACATTTAAAAATAGATGTTAGATATACTGAAACAACAAGATAATTACTTTTTTTTGAGACAGAGTCTTGCTCTGTCACCAGGCTAGAGTGCAGTGGCTCAATCTCAGCTCACTGCAACCTTCGCCTCCTGGGTTCAAGCAATTCTCCTGCCTCAGCCTCCCGAGTAGCTGGGACTACTGGCACGTGTCACCACGCCCAGCTGATTTTTGTATTTTTAGTAAAGATGATGTTTCATCATTGGCCAGGATGGTCTTGATCTCTTGACCTTGCGATCCACCCACCTCAGCCTCCTAAAGTGCTGGGATTACAGGCATGAGCCACTGCACGCAGCCGATAATGACTTTCATACTGGCCTGACCCTTACTAGCTTACTGTGTGTCCAGCTTTTTATTCAAACCATGAAAGATTCCTAGGAACTTGAAGTATACTTAAATAAGAATCAGAAACATTTAAACATGAAAGAATTTCAGCACAGAAATGTTTACATGTAAGATAATTTTCTTAAAGACTGTTTAGGTTCCACTTAATCATAACAGCTAACAAAGGTGTGCGCAATTGTCATAACAAAACTTATCTTTTAGTTGAATAAATTAAGAAAAAATATTTTACACTGTGGAATTTGCATTTGATAAAATGGAACACTTCAGACAGGAGTTGATTCATTACTGAACCGAGCCATCAAGAAAGGTTGTGGAGTCATCTTCAATCAAACTCTTTAAAAAAAAGATAAATCCTGGTCCATCTTAAATGATGTCAGCTCTATGCCTCAAATTCTTTAGATAATTTCCCTGTCCTTTGATTCTGTTCTATTTTTAGAGAAGGGTGACTGTTAGAACTGACGAGGAGAACCTTAAAATTAGAGAAGACCTTGAAATCCAAATCTGTTTCAGTACCTAATATCTTAATCAATAAAATTTGTGACTAAACTCAAAATTAAATTAGCATAACAAAACTTTTCTCTTTATTTAATCAGATATATTACTGGGCATTATAAACTCTGAGAAGAATGTTAAAAGGTTCTGCTTCAAGACTCAACAATTGCAAAGCCACAATAATTATCACTTACATTTTATGTGTATGATCTGATTTAATTCTCTATGAACTGTTAATATTATTTAAGTTTATTACAAATGAGAATATAGGCAATGAGAGAGTAGGTAATTTGCCAAAAATCTACCAGCTAGTGAGTATGAAATCCATAAGTGAACCTAAACCCATGGAATCTAAAGCCTATTTTATTTTTTATTATTTCTTAATTTTTGTGGGTATATAGTAGGTATATAGATTCCTGGGGTCTATGAGATATTTTGAGACAGAGAAACAATATGTAATAGTCATATCAGGGCAAATGAGGTAACCATTAGTAAAGCTCATTTTCCAATATGTTGGAAACAGTCAATAAAGTTGCACAATTTTATCTCCTGACTTTAGTTGAAAAATCCCAATACTATTTCATAAATAACAAAATTTGCAGTAGTAATGTCAAAGTAATTGCTGTTTATGCCGTAGCAAAAGCACAAAATACTCCCCTAATTTCTCCTGAATCTCCTGATTAAAGGAAATTAATGAACACTCTACCTTGAAAAGTAAATAGATATTATTTTGTTATGAATCGACTTCAATTCAGGGAGTTTTATAATAATAAAACCCTTTTTTGGCTAAATATCTATAGAGAAAAAAAGTTATTTATTTTATAATAGGCAAAGAAGAAATTTTTTGTAGGCATACCTGCTTAGAGATATATATTTTCTCTCTAAAGTTTTAACATAACCACATGTGCCCAGAAAAGAGTATAAAGTTTTTTTTTAAACCAATGTCAACTAAATAAAAACGTTAAATTGAATATATAAAATAAATTTAAATAAAAATGGAAAATTATTCATTTTGAATGACAGCATAATTCTTCACCTTGTTCCCTTTCTCTCCCCCTCTATTTTTTAGCCACAAATACAACTTTATTTCTGGAAAAGCTTCCTGGAAAAGGTAGCATTGGGTGTACAGCATGTAGCTGGCATTTTATCCCCTAAAATTAGCTTATGTACTCCTGAGACGCTGGAAAAGCTATGGGCCCCAGATATAAACAAAGATAAAAACCTACTCCCTACAAAGCTTCTCCATCATGAGTAAGCCAGAATGTACCTTTTTGCAAACAGGCATATCTAAAAGGCCATCTAAACTAATTTTAAATGTAAAAACACTTGTATATAACATATACATACTCAATTCCATGAATGAACAACTATAAGAGGCTGGGCACAGAGGCTCATGCCTGTAATCCTCCTGCTTTGGGAGGCTGAGTTGGGCAAATCATTTGAGCTCAGGATTTTGAGACCAGCCTGGGCCACAAGGTGAGAGCCCAACTCTATAAAAATTATAAAAATTATCCAGGTGTGGTGGTGCATGCTTGAAATCCTAGCTACTTGGGGGGCTGAGGTGGGAGGATCACTTGAAGACTGGGAAGTGAAGGCTGCAGCAGTGAGCCAAGATCACACCACTGCACCCCAGACTCGGCAAAAGAGTAAGACCCTGTCTCAAAAAAAAGAAAGAACTATAAGATATATAAGTTGACTCACTGTTTTTAAGTTAGAGGTAACCTCCGTGACAGAGTCGAGATGTTCTGAAAATCTTCCTGTTTTTTGCTATTTTCTTTTTGTTTGTTTTTTAATCATGGGAGTCCTTCCCCACATTGAAAAGAAGCATCATGCAATAAGGTGAAAATGCCAGAAGGCTGTATTTTTCTTCAAACTCTTAAAATGTGGTAATAAGCTACTTTAAATATAATGCATTTTTGATCTAAAATCTTGTATAGTATTATGTTATACTATATAGAATACAAACATTTGTGTGTATGATGAATAACATTAGAAATGACATCATAATAATCAGATATACTGTATCTTCATTTTTGTTTGCATTATATTTTCCAGCTGCTGGTTACAGAAAATTACTGCTGGAGTTCCTCTCTTCTTCACGTACAGCAGAGAGCAATTTGCAAAGTCATGCAAGGGTGAAAATGTGATTGAAATATAGGGATCTTTCTTAATGAAAAATGTTACTGCTTTGGAAATTATGGCTAAAACTATTTCAGAACTCACTTATATTCTTAAACCTTATGACATAATAGTCTCCATTTATAAATATACTATCAATTGTAAATTACTTGGCACCAAATATAAAGGCTTTTTTCTGCAGAGTTCTTTTGACTGTTATATATTTACATAAATTTATTTTGGTATGGTCGAGTATTTTGATCGGTTTTTGTTTTTCTTTAGATGATTAAATGTCAGGATCTTTAAAATCAAATTTAATTTTACTTATCAAAGTGAAAATGTTACCAAAACCTTAAATCAAAGGGGAGCATCTTTTGATATTTTCTAAACTTCTAAATATGTACTGAGGTTGAACCTATGACTTAAAACATGACTAAATTTAAAGTGTTAGTTCTTTGAAGTATTATTGTTTCTTGTTTGTAAGCTTTAATATCGTGCCCAATTTAAATCTGGACGTTGCTTAAAGATCTTTTGTTCAAAGAAGAAGCAAGGAGAACTTACTAATTTTGCATGAAGATGAAAGAAGAAAATGACAGAAACTTCGAGCAGAGGAAACACTTTGGTTTTTATAATTTAAATAACAAAAATCTAAAAACTTTTTTTAAATAATAATCTTTAAACTCTCATATAAACAGCACATATAAAAACATTTTTTGCAAGCTAACTAATGTTCAAGGAAAAAAAATGTGTATTTCTAACAGCAGCAAAGATGGTTGAATTTTAAATTTTCTCTCCTACCTGGTCCATCCCAGTCGTCTGTGTCAACTCCAGGTTGCCCTGGTTTCTCCGACTGTGTATCCCCATCTGATTCTGCTGTCTCCTGGATTCCTTCATCATCACCTGGAAAACACCAACACAGAGAGAGAAAGAAAATGAGCAAAGCCCTCTACTTCACATTCACATCCTCATAAAGGGCTATCCTTATCATATATCTAATTACAGGTTTGTTATATATATTGTCATTATACTAATAAATGTTTGTAATTATTTTGATATCTATTGTGGCTTCACAATAAAGAAAATCAGTCATTATCAATAAATGAATGAAGTTAAGTACTATAAACAATAAAGCACATTTCCATGTAAATTTTCCTTTGGAGCTATTAATATATATAAGAAGAAAATCAAATTGCAGTTTATATTTTTTCTGGTGTTTTCAATACAGAAAAACTTAACTCATTTATTTCCAAATTATAATCTCGCTAAAGGCAAGATGCAGATAAATAAATATCACAGAATAAGACATACTTATGGTTTTGGTTGAATTTAGATTACTTTGAAGAACATTTTTATATTTCCCCAGCTTTATGCTTTTATATTTCCCCAGCTTTATGCTAAGACTTGGTCTTATTTGTTTTAAGAATGTAGTATAAAAGCCCATAATTAAATGATTAGCCAGTGACTCAATTCCTCACAAAGAAACTATAAAGATATACTTTTGCTTGAGTAAGTACAGCTAGTTTCTATGATTTTATGCCATCATTTTCACATTAAAAAGGCAGTAACATCCTGAGCAAAAATATAGTTACGATAAAGGAGAAACTTTAATGATACAACCATATTTTAAAAGTAAAATGTCTAATTAATGAGTACCTTCATTTTAAGTGATAATGTAACAAAGTACGTGCTGTTTTTAAGGAAAAGTAATCCACTTTAATATGATGCATACATAAAAACATTAACTAATATTTTTTTGTCAATGGTAATAAAATGAAAAACAAATAAGAAAATATGAAGACAGAAAAAAATAAATACTAAAATCACAGCAACTATGCCTTGAATTTAATAATGCTAAGATTTTTAAATTAAATTGCTTGCCTATCTAGCTTTCTCTGAAGTATCCAATAACTATTTTCCATATAGTTGCCCAACTCTCTAATACTACTTAAATCTTTATATAATTATACAAAGAAAAAATTGAACTTCTAAAAACTTTCAAAGTAACTTAGGAAATACAGAAGTTTCAGGAAATCATGATTGTGACAAGTGACACGTAACATAATGTTCATATGAGTTTTGAAGTTAAAATTCTGCACATTTTATATTCATTTCTATGTGTAGCTTCATAAAATAAATTTTAAAACTGGAATAAACATAACGAGAAGGAATGTAGAACGCCAGGGTCTGCTCTGTTGAACTCAGTTTACTTATCAGGGAGTATTGATTCTGGTGGATATTAAAGAATAAAATACATAAACCAAATCACTGAAGCCCATGTCTGGAATTGAAAGATTTTTGGAAATTGAGTTATTTTTTCCTTTTGAAACTATCAAAATGAATACCAATGAAATTCCCTCCCTAAAATATTTATTGAGCATTTGCTATGTTAAGGAACTTTTTCTGTAAATATGTTAGTGCATCTACCACTAACATATTTACAGAAAAAGACAGTCCTTTTTTGAAAACATAAACAAAATTAAGGAGAGTAAGTTGACAAATGTAAATGCAAGGTATGATCCAAGTACCATAAGAAAAGCACACAGGCTCAGGAACAATAGAAGGGTTTATCTTCTGTGCCCCGTTTTGCAGGTTACACAGATGCTAGCCCTAAACTAATCAAGTTCCCCTCTGCTTGACTCTACCTGCTCTGGCCCTTCTCTCCTGAGCCTTTTCCCACTTCTCTCAATTCAGAAACTATGGGATGAAAGCCTGGTGAGCAGGAGGTTCATGGTATCTGTTCAGATTGGTCAGATCCCATGCCACACCTGATTAGTCTTTGACTGTCACCCCTGCATATATGTAAGTATTGAACTAATGTCATGTAATTAGCAGACTGGCATAGTTAGAATCACAATGTTAGCTCTGGGGGAGAACCCTAATGTCTCCCGGACATTCTCTGCTTGCCCCGTCTTGCGGCCCTAATCGGCTCTCTTCTTTCTCAGCCCTGCTTTGTGACCCAGGGATTCTGAACTCCTATATGCTCCATCACTGGGGGCTCCCTTGGCCTCTGATGTCTGAGTTCAGACACTAGAGGCAGTGATAGCATGGCAGAGGATCAGGGGCAGGGGAGAGAGAGGTCAGGTACTCCTCCCATATTTCCTTCCTTCCTTATGGTCTTTAGTTGCTAGCAGTGACTACACTGCAGAAATAGAGCTCCTGTTCTATAGTACCCTCCTGCTCCTGCTCCTGCATCAGCATTTTCTCTCCTGTCTTTTGAGATGAGAACTGCTAACAGCTTCCTACTGTGGTGAACCCTTAGATGCTTCTCATCGCTGGCTGGCATCCTTAGTCCCACCCACGCCTTGTATACTATCCCTTCACTAAAATCCCTTTAGTTAAACCCAGTGACCATGCCATCAGTTTCCTCATGGACTCTTACTGATACACTCCATTTCTTCCCAACTTCTTATGCTACTTTTATGATTTGTGGCTAGTCACCATGTATGGAATATTTTGGGTAATACTTTCTTTAAATTGACTCATTTTTAATAACTTATTTCATAAATTAAAAAAACAAAATGTATTTTAAAAACATATATGAAAACAAAAACTTTATCCCTACTACAAAAGAAAATATCACATGCCAAAAATAGAAAGTAATCATAAAAACAGGTTCAACAAAAGTACAGGTAGTATTATTAAATGTTAGCTACCATGTCTATTTAGACTCTGAGTTTCTATCTCATTGCTTTGTATTAGAAAGAGTAGCAAGTACTAGGGGAGTATTTAAGTGATAAATGATAATATGAAGTTGAGACATTCTCACTGATATACAAAAAATATAAGAAACTTGAGAACTGTCTTACCATTGATTCAAGGCTATGTAATAAACTATCAATGTACCATCTTAATCCTCTTGAGTGCCACTAGGGATACCAATGTGGGGAAATGTTGACCTTTTCAACAATTAATTTTTCATGGAGACTAGAATACACATAATTATTTACCACTTAGGTGAGTGACCTTTTGATTACATTTCCACAGACTGAATGGAGTTTCACTCTGTGAACTAATTCAGGGATGTATACAAAGGAATTGTTCTCCCCAATGGTAAAGAATAGAAAAAGGATTATAAATCTTTCTACTGTAAGGACATGTACTCACGAATGTTCATTGCAGCACTGTTTACAATAGCAAAGACCTGGAACTAACCCAAATGCCCATCGATGATAGACTGGACAGGAAACATGTGGCACATATACACCATGGAATACTATGCAGCCATAAAAAATGACGAGTTCATGTCCTTTGTAGGGACATGGATGAACCTGGAAACCATCATTCTCAGCAAACTGACACAAGAACAAAAATTCAAACAGCACATGTTCTCACTCATAGGAGGGTGTTGAACAATGAGATCACATGGACACAGGGAGGGGAGCACCACACACTGGGGTCTATTGGGAGGAAATGGGGGGGACAGTGGGGAGTTGGGGAGAGGTAGCATGGGGAGAAATGGCAGATATAGGCAGCAAATCACACTGCCATGTGTGTACCTATGCAACAATCTTGTATGTTCTTCACATGTACCCCAAAACCTAAAATGCAATTAAAAAATAAAGAAAAAAATACACCCTACAGTTTTTAAAGAGCATCCACTCCTCCCAAGCACTTTTCTCATTCCTTTCAAATCTGGAAACACAGGGATTTGAGCAACAGAGGAGACTTTGGAAATCATGTAACCCAAATTAGATCAATTTACTATTCAGGAAATTGATGCACAGACAGATCAATAACTTATCTATGGTCTTACAGCTACCATATTAGTTTCTGCATAAGGAACTTCCTTAAATCTCATGTTCCAGCAATAAGTGCTTCCTACACATTACAGGGGTGGCAGATTGAAGCAGCTTTATGTAAATCTCCTTTCCCCAACAAGCAGGATAGTAGGGCTATGGCATCATAAAGGCCACCAAGAACAAAAATTTGTACAAGTTTATAAATTAAATTAGGGTCCTCTAACTGGTAGTTTTGCATTCTTTCCAAAACATCCTTTCTCTTTACATCTCTCCTCCAGTTGAGAAGAGAACCACAAACACCTGAATAATAATCCCTGAGCAACCCAGTAACAAGCAACCATGAGGCCACACTGCTAAAAATTATATATCCAGGGGCCCAGATAACAGAGAATAAAATCTAAGTACAATCACTTTGGGAAGTTATTTTATATTCCAGTATTAACTGTTTTGTCCTTACATTCACACAAAGGAGTAAGTCTTTCTGCATTTTACTGTTACATTTTAGTTATTGGAAACATATGGTGCCATGTAAAATTCAATCAATAGTTAACATTATCCACACTTATTTTTGAAAATACACTAAGAAATATGAAAAAGCAAAACAAACAAACAAACCCAGTAATTTCTGTTGAGGACCATATATTCTACTTGGGGAAATAGGCAATATGCATGAGAGCAGTAGCCACTGAAAAAAACCTAGAATTAAGATAGTTCATGAATAATTCCAAGTGATAAGACATAAATTATAGAAAGTTAGACACTGGAAGCATAAAAAGAGACTGACCATGAAGAAGCCATATAACAAAATTTGGAGTTCTACCTTCATGTTTAATGCAGTGAGAAACACTGGAGGCATTTCAGTCAGGGGTGGGATATGACCATGTGACACAAATACAGTAATCAACCCATATTTACTAAGTTCCTGAGAACACACCTTGTCAGAATTCTGGTCTTTTGAGTTCTCCGTTACTCATTCTGTAACAACACTTCATGTCTCAGACATTCTTTCTCCACATTTTTGTGAGACCACAGTTAAATCTACCCCAAAATATTTTATTAGGCAAATTACATATTTTTGGAAGAAAAAAATAATAAGAGAAAAAATAGAAAGGAGTGTATCTGGAAGAAAACATTGCTTAACCTTCAGTTATCACCAAAATTACAACTTAAAGAAAATGATCCAGTTGAAATGTTCACCTCTGTTAAACAGAAGTGAGATACAAAGTGTCCTTTATTAGTTCATTAAAGCACTGCTTTTTTAGGGCCAGGCACTGTATTGGGGACTGAGAATATAAAACAAATGACTTCTCTCATATATCACATATAGACCAATATCAGATATAGACAGATCAATAGGGAATTACAAGCTGGCGCGGTGAGTGCTTTGAGGGGAGAAGTTCACGTTGGGACAAGACCAAACAAGCATGACAACAAACCCAGGTTTGATGCCACAGAAGTTTCTTGGAAGAAGAAACCAATAAATATCTGAAAATTTGAAGATGTGAAACTAAACTCTGTAGGTTTTATAGCCTGAGGCTATATGACCAGAAACAATGATTTTGTTTTTGAGACAGAGTCTCGCCCTGTCGCCCAGGTTGGAATGCAGTGTCATGATCTTGGCTCACTGCAACCTCCACCTCCAGGGTTCAGCAGTTCTCCTGCCTCAGCCTCCTGAATAGCTGGGATTTCAGGCATGTGCCACCATGCCTGGCTAATTTTTGTATTTTTAGTACAGACGGGGTTTCACCATGTTGGCCAGGCTGGTCACCAACTCCTGACCTCTGGTGATGCACTCGCCTTAGTCTTCCAAAGTGCTGAGATTACAGGGGTTAGCCACCTCGCAGAGCCAAAAACAATTTTTAAGATTAAAAATGGTAGACACCTTTATAAAGAATTCCATGAGGAACATATTATGGTAATTAAGTTATTGTGCAGGAAATATGGCAGCTTGAAGGTGCTGAAACTAGGTAGTTCAATGATATAAGAGTATTATCCAGAAGAACTTATCAGATGCTAAAAAAGTAGTTTGAAAAATACTTCTACTGTCTAATGGCTGACTGAGTGAAGTCTTTTCCTTCATTCAATATATGCCAAATTTACCCATGATTCATTCTCATCCAGTATCCGACAGAAAAAGAAAACAGCAAGATTGAAAATATTGTAATTCAAACTATTAAGTGGTTGATTGAACTAGTAGTTTTGTATCATTAAAAAGCTTTCATTAAATGTCACTTAACTGCCAAATCAGAACTGTCAAGCTGAGATTTCAACTTGGTAGAAATACTCAATATTGATAAGCTAGATTCATTGAATGATTTGCTCTAATTTGTTTCATGCATTACAAATAGAAATATTGAAAATAAGTATTGGAGAGTATTTAAAGAAGCACTACAAAAGTAATTAAGTATACACATTTAACAGCTCAAAACAAATTACATTTTGTACTTACTTTAAGCTACTTTATAAAACTAGGTAAAATGTATGCAATATATATCACATTAATAAAAATAAATTCAAAGAGAAAAGAATAAAGTTTCTAATTATTTAATCATATTTTTAAAAGAAAGAATGCAAATAAAAAAACATAAAGATGACTAAAACAAAAGAATTTTATACGAAATGATAATTTTGGACATAGAAAACAGGATGGATCAGAATTTAATTGATATTCATTCCAATATCCGCCATATGCAAAATACTGAAATTATAAAGATGAATAAGGTATAGATCACGTCATCAAGATTAGATTCTATATTAAATCTAATATATAGATTTATATTATATGTACCTAACTGCTCAGCACTAGGTACATTGCTGAATGCTTTACAAACATCACATCAACAGTTCTTCCATGTATTAATATTCCTGCAGTTCAGAAAAATGAACTGAGGGGGAGAGATGTGGAAATATGCCCAGACACACTACTAGTAAGTGGCAGAACCAGTATTTGACCCCAGGTTAGTCTGACTCCAAAGACCAGACCCCTAACCTATTAGGACATTATAGTCAAAATCAACTACATGGCAAGCAACAGAGGCAGCAAGATGTAATCTGACAGCTGATTTTTCCTTACCATGTTTAAGCCCATTTCTTCATTAGGCTTGCATATTAAAATGAGATGTTTAATGGATTGGATCTTCATATGCGCTATATTTTTCCTAAGGTTTACTATTTTACTTGGCACTTAGTAAAACCAACTACAGACAAATGTTAATCAGTTACCATTGCTCACTGACCAGTTAAACAATTAGATTTTCATTGCATTCTTTTTACCATAACATAGTGCATTATCATTACATTTGCTAGCTAATTGCTTTCAGCACGTTCTATTAAATAAATAAAATATGTCACAATTTTCCAACTTTTAGATTCTTCATCTTCTAAGTTTATCTCAGAAAACTCGTTCTCATTTTTATGGTAATGTTTTGACATAATTCATTTTTAATCATTTTTATTAATGAAAAATAAGTGATTAAAATAATTAAATATAAAATCTCTGAATTACTTTTAAGAAACTATTTTTTCCTCACAATAGAGACTTGCTTCTTTTCTTCCAATATATTTATTCTCATGGAAAAGTTATAAATAGAACTTTATTTTGATATTAACCCAAGCTTCTTCCTGGTTTAAATGAAATTGACTCTATTGCCAACCTTTTTTTTACTTCTACACATTTTTTATTCTATGTTTGAATTCAGTAGACTAGACTAGCTTAGGAAAACTGAAATGAATAGTTAACAGCAAGATAATAACCACAAGTTTGTTAAGATATTGCTTCACAAGCTGTACTGGTAGGAAAAGGAAAAGAAGACAGAAAAAAAGATGCCAAGAAGAGAATTACAGAAAGAGCTAAGCACTCATGTGACATCCATTCATTGATGTTCTAAATTTTTTATTCATATACTTTTAAATAGAAATTTCAGTGTATTTTCAGCAAAGCACAAACATATTTAATGGGATAACTACTACATATATCTGGCGACCAATTCATAAGACGATGAAATGGAATAAATGTCAAGCAGTAACAAAATCCATATTTCTAAAATTACGGCTACGGAGTTAATGGTTTTCCGTTGCAAGATTAAACTCTTTTGTTACTCTTTTAAAAGATAGCATACGTATTTTGTGGGCCTTTCCATTTTTCTTAGTCTAGGTTTCAGAATCAATGAGAGTCCTATAGGAGGAAATTGAAGGTATTATTGAGCAATGTAATGCATAGCATAAATGGCTCGAGGAACACTAGAATATAGTCTTTGAAACACATGAAGCAGAATCTTTAAACACCATATTAGGCATTGTTGGTAAGGTGGTAAAAGCAGTGGCTCCACTTGCCAGGCAAAAATAATTTAAAAACCACAAACAAACACCTTTTCACTGAAAGTTAAATACTTCTGTAGAAATTAAAGATTTGCCACATTCAGAGACAGTCACTTTTTCAGCACAGAATAGCAGCAGTGTTTGAAAGCAGTCATGCAAGTCAACAGCCCTTCTCAACCTTGCTCTTTCAATCCATGTAGTTCCTATCAATATTAACCTCTTATAGAAATTCTTGTGCTATATGACTATTGAACTTTCTTGACTAGGAGTGTTACTGTAGCTGTTAGTCATCCCTATAATGTATTTTGCAATCAGCTAAATCATCAAAGTATTTTTTAACAATGAACAGTTCAGAAGTGACAGATCTACTTTCTTGTTCACAACTGCTTATCAGAGAATAGATATCACATATGTTTTCCAGGTGCTTCCTATAGTTAGGATACCTTCACAGAAAAAGCTCATGAAAGATAAGGTCATAAAAGAGATGAAAAATGTGTAAGCTTCATACATTTATGGTTTTATCACCAGACAAGATAGCTTTGGTTAAAGGACTGTAACAGTCAAAAACAGAAAACTGCGGCTCATACTGAAGGGTGAGGACATTAAAGTGTAAGGTTCAGTTTGTGTTTTCTTTGCCTAATAACCTCCCAATATTGTTTATCTTAAAACAATTGTTTGGTTACAGACTATCCAAACAGAAATGTCATGTTAAATTAACTCTCTGTTACCAAATTATAGACACAATTCTATCTCCAGAAATAAAAATGAATAAAAACATGCAACTGTTACCCTTTATGGCAATACCTAAAAATAAAATTAAAAAATAAGCATTTCAACTGTTTGAAAAGAACAGATCCATTATGTTTGTGGAATCCTATCCTGGTTTCTAACTCAGGTCTCCCTTTGACTTACTACTTATGTATAATAAAATGTAGACTTTTGCCATGTTTTGGGTAGTGATATTCAGTATACAATTATTTTTAAAAATGCATGTGACTTCCTTGTAACTTACTTGGGGCTTTCCTATCTGACAAAATGTTATTATGTTGACAGTATCTTTTTTCAGATTCCTTAATATGAAAGATTAAGCAGATCAAAAAACTAGAACTCATATTTATTTGGCTATACATTTGAGGATCCCAGATGAGGAAACAATCCTGAAACAGTTGATAACACTGTGTCCAGGGCTAACACTGCCGTATTGCGAAGAAAGTCAATTTCTAGAGTCAATGCATGACTACTGTCATTTGTAGTGTTATTACCATAACTAGTAAGGGGAAAATATTGAAAATACTACTGTTTATGTTTACTAACATCATGTAAAAGTCACAATTAAAATACTGACAACTTAGGAAGAACAATGAATTATTGAACAGAGTACTGAACATTCATCTCTGCTATCAATATTATCCTCCATGTAAAAAGAGTTTTTCTTAAAGTTTACATTCACTAAAGATTTGATGCATAAGGAAAATTTCCACATGAGATAAAATAAGACAACTTTTAATAATATTATCTTTTAAGAATTTTATTCCTCATTTTTTTCTCAATAAGCACATGGACGAGTGAGATATATAAGCAAGTAAAAGAAAACAAGGCATTCTATTTTTCTTTTGAGTCACAGTCTTGCTCTTTGCCAAAGCTGGAGTGCAGGGATGCAAGCAGTTCACCTTAACCTTGAACTCCTTGGCTCAAGCAATCCTCCTGCTTCAGCCTCAAGTAGCTAGAACAATAGGCCCAAGCCACCATAATCACAAAATTATTTTTATGTTTTGTAGATAAGAGTGTCTAACTATATTGCCCACGAGAGTCTCAAACTCCTGGCCTCAAGTGATTTTCGTGCTGCAGCCTCCCAAAGTGCTGGGATTACAGGCATGAGCCACTGTACCCAGCCAGACATTCTATTTTAAAAGACGTTTCTAAAATTTATATTTCAAAGTTTATATTTAAATAGTTTTTCTTATTATCCTTTACCCTACCCTCTCCAAAAACCTCACTGTAACTAATATTCCTGCAGAGAAAGATTCTACATAACTAAGAGATTTCTGGTTCCAAAGAAGAGACACAGTAACACCTTATGGTCTCTAAATGAGGCTATTCTCTGCTATAAACCAATCACAATTCTATTGTTCTGCCAGCAAGAAACCACTATTCCTTCTGTTTGTTGGCCTCTGTGTTTATTTAAGAGTATTATTCATAAGCAATCACTCATTATCAAAGTGTTCCATGGTATTTTTAAATAGGACTTTATTTAAGCCACACATTTAAAATGCTAAGGCTGGAGAAGTAACCAATAGAGAATGCATATTCTGGGCCTAACAGACGCATCGTTCCATATCTGAATGCCCTTTATATAACACTAGTTCGAACACTCTAATGACGAATGACTCTCAGAGCTCACAAATAAGGGATAACATTTCTTTCTCCTGACAAATCCTGTTTTTTCCTCCTGCTTGACCACTGGAATATTCCTCTTCCATTTTCTATCTCTACTGTGGCTTATGGAAAGCTTAGATTGGCAATTTCATATTTCAGCTTTCAGAATATTTATCTTCCTCTTTATGCTTCCTCTCTTTACTCTTTCTTGTCCTTAGCCTTATGATCATTGTCCTTCCTGGTCTCTCCCACCCAACTCACACCTGTCTATCATTCTCCTTACATGCTCACCACGCTGGTGACACCCACTGCTGTTCCCCCTACCTGAAACCCTATGACTTCTTTTTGCCTAGTTAATGTATAATCAACGTGGATTTCAGCTTAAGTGTCACTTTTTTTTGAGACAGGGTCTTGCTCTGTCCACCCAGGCTGGACAGTGGTACTGTGATGGCTCACTGTGGCCTCAAACTCCCAGGCCCAAGCAACTCTACCACCTCAGCCTCCCAAGTAGCTGGGACTACAGGTGTGCACCACCATGCCCTGCTAGGTTTTCTGTTTGTTATTTTTTATAGAGATGAGGTCTCCCTGTGTTGCCCAAGCTGGTCTCAAACTCTTGGGCTCAAGCCATCCTCCTGCCCTGGCCTCCCAAAGTGCTAAGATTACACGTAAGAGCACTATGCCTGGCCAAGTATCACATTCTTACATTTTCTCCAACCTTCCTCACTAGATTAAACCACCTGGAACCATTTGTGTGATTATTTTATTAATGTATGCCTTCTCACTACAAGGTAAATTCTACAATATCAAGGATATTGTACAATATCAATTCCACAATATCCCTGTGTTTACTTACCATTGTATCCACAGCATGTCTTACAATGTCTGACATAGCCAGTGTTCAATAAATATTTACTGGATTAACTAATGCATGAATGGTGAATGCACTGATTGATATTATGCTTTCATTCATTAATTATTCTAATAAGCAAACAAAGCAAATAAAAGCTATGCATTTTATATCATCTGAAAACCCTCCATAGTAACAGAATTTAGAGTCGGGCACATGGCCACCTAACAACAAAACAGAAGCTTCTCTTTTAGCATGGACCACACCATAAAAATAAGTTGTGGACAATGGGATACAAGCCAGAGTCCTGTGGCCACTTCTGGGAACCTACTGTTACAGCTGCACCTAATCCTAACAGAGTTTACACATCTCTGGGAAAAAAAGAACATTCTAGGTCCCGTCAGCCTCTTCCTAACTCAGATGCACATCTAGCTTCCAACACCAGCGATAGTCCCAAATAAGTTATCACAAGACGCATTCAGACTATTTTTACTTCAAGGTCTTCCAACAGCATCTCCTCCCTTAGTGCCAGCAACAGGTTCTTGGCTGTTGGTGATAATACCAGAAAAACATAGATAAAACCCACAACAGTTTCCAGAGTTTCAGAAATGTAGACATTCTTTCCCTCTCTCTTCATTTTTTAGCATAACACTTTCAAAATCAGGCTTTTCATGAATATCTGTGGTCTCCTTAGTCAAAGGATAACTTATAATGATAATAGATTTCGAATTCAGGTATCTAATATAAATACAAACTATGTGAATCTGATTGGTTTTCCCACAAATTAGGAGACTGAAGACAAATGTAACGTTTTTGATCCCAGTTGTCTCCTTTGAGGATCCGGAATACTTACAAGTACTAAAACGGGTTGATTCAGGCTTGGTGGGGACCAGAGCTTATACAAATTAGGGGGCCCTCCTTAAGAAGAAGAATACAAAGTCCTACTTACAAAATTAGGTGTAGGGCCTTGGAAGGAGTCTGTACAAGTGAGAAGTTCTGAAGTTTAAGCTTCATTAACCTCATGGTAACCACAGTAAAGGTCAGAACTACCTGGCTCAGATAAATGGTGCTGCCCCAGTGCTGAGGTGTTCAGAAACCCCTGTCAAATAAGCCTCAGAATTCTCAAGCAACATCCAATTTGAATTATCTAAGTTTCAGAATTGTCCAACACTATTTTAAACTGTCCTAGATCTATCATTTGATAGAAAAATAATTAAACAAGTGTAAAATAAACTAAAAAAGAGAATAAATTGATCTCATACTACATAATTTTTCAAAATGCACTGCTTTTATTAGTAATTTGATAGTTTTTATGGCCACCTTAAAAGTCACCCAACACAACTGTCAATATTGTAGAAGAGAGCACATTTGAGTTGGGTTTTCCTTTGCATATCAGCTACTTTCCCTGTCTTTTTTTTTTTTTTGGTATCATTTGCATTTTTGTAGAATTGTTGTTTCTCAGTAAAGGGTATTGGATTTTGGTACTCCCTTTAGGAGTCAGCAACCAATACAAAATAGAGAAGTACAGAATACACAGATTAAATGAAGCAGATGCGTGTCGGTGAATGGTTTCCACATTAGAATGATGCACATTACTATAAGGAAGCTTGGGAGTGAATGCATTGCTTCCTTAATCATTCCAAGTTTAACACTATTTCCATACATGCATACACACACACACACACACACACACACACACACACACACACACATATCCTTGTCTAACATGTTTTCTGGGTCATGTTTAATTGGCACTGAAAAAAATACAATTTATCTCAGACCTAAAATATGGTTTTGTGAGCTAATCATATACAATCAAAAGAAATTACATCCAATCACATTGTTAAATACATAGAAAGCAAAGTGTTTTATATACCTGTATGATAGATTTCCAGCTTGATAAATTTATATCCTTAAAAATAATTCTTAAAGAGACCTTCCTTTCTTACTGTTGGGAAAATATAATCACAGCCTACTGTCTGTGCAATTCCACTTTCCATCTCTGCTATGTGCTAAGACTTGGTAAGATACAGCCACTGTCAAGTTTCAGAACAGTTCCTTGTCTAATCTTTCCACTTCTCCAGATCTTTGATACAGAACCTGTTAGAATGCATTGCTTACTTTTCCAGCTCCTATGTTTATCTCACTTCCACTCTTACCATCTGTTGTACTGCATTTCCTTCAGAAAAGGGAAAAGTTTTCACAGTGCCCAGAGCTTTCCCTGCAAACAATGCCCTTTTCCCCTCTTCCTTCCTTCCTTTCTTCGTTTTTTATTTAGTCTTATTTTGTGTTGAGGTTAAACTATTTTAAAGAGTTCACTTTGCAAACATTTCTACAAGGCTGAAGTTCTTATCCAAATAGTTTTAATGGATTTGTAAACATTCCTGCCATTTATTACTGGCTTCTGCCCAAATACACACATTTTGGTGTATCCTCACTCTTTTAAATTACCTGAAAGCAACATCTTAAGAAATGGTCAGTGAGAAACTGTAGCTTATTGCATGCCTTTAAAATGAGATAATATAATTATTCAGTTAGTATAATAAGACTAACATGCTTTCAATATAGCCTCTCACATTATATCAAAATGCCAACTCCACTTATTGCAAAATGGTTTATATTGATAGTCTTTAAAGAGGTACCAAAAAATAGAAATATTTTAAGAACATCCCTAATTCATTTACTTTAGCCTTTTTGCTTACTTGGTTTTGTATACACCCTTATTTTTGACTGACACATCATGTACAGTAAGTGTTTATTAGAAAATACCAAGTTAAAAATACCTTGAAAAAGTGAGTTTTATACTTCATATGTCCAAACTTCTTCAGATGTTTTCCTCTCCCTCCTTCTAAAAGAGTAATATAATGGTGGGCATCAGGAAGGAAAATTAGTTCTCTATTTTTATTAAGTACCAATCACACAAGTTTTAATAGTGTATTAGTCTTGAGTAATTTGTTGACTTTGGCCAAGTTGCTGAGCCTCTGGAAGTCACAGATGAAAACAGCATCTACCCTGGAGGGCAGTAAGTTGATTAGAGATGAAACATATACAGGAAGATGTCTGACTTTCAGGAGCAGTCAGCAAATGAACATTGTTAGTACCATTACTATAATTATTATAATTGGTACATAGCCTTAATGCCAATCTCTGGAATCTCATTGAACAACAAAAAAGAAGCTGAAACAGCAATCTGCATCCTTTATCA